>NC_059541.1:3951893-4254924 GCF_905220415.1 Colias croceus | reverse complement strand
ATTACACAGTATTCAATAAATTTTGCAGATCTTGTTATTCTTGACACACTTCATAAAACTTTGATCCAAATTAATGAACACAATATGGTCACAATGTTTGTAGATGAAATACTTTTAACATAATTTTCATAACGAAAAGGATTAAGAGTACCTCGAGTCCCGGGAAAAATAATGAACTTTTAAATCACGTAAATATCACAATCCAATTACCGAGTTTCAGATTCAAGTCGGAAGCATCGAGAGCTTATTGGTACGATGATTGAAACAAATTATTCGCGTGTAACGTAACAATTCATATACGATTTCCTCGAAACCACGTGGCTACGCGATATTGGCTGGTTTGCCAATTCCGTTGGAAATTTGTACATTCTCATAATTTCTGTTACATAATTTTAGAGCAACAATGAAAAAGCAGAGTTTGCCATATTTTGCAATTTCGCACGACTGCGTCCAATACTGTATGATTAGCATACTTGAAGCATCGATGTAAGTAATGAATCAAAATCAAAAATAGTTGATGCATAATTTGAAACTGGAGAGTGTTTATCTATTAACTATTCATTTTCACATACAGTTTAGATAAAAATTCCTGAATAAACGTTTTATTCAGAAATTCATTAACACGATAGAGGAAAATCATTTAGGCGGTGGAACTCAAGTACACTCGAACGGAAGCGAGTGGCAGCAGCGGATATTCGAAGTTTTCACGCTCTGCGCCGATGACAACGGCCACCGTAATGAATCGCCATGTCAATTGAATTACTATAGAAAATAAACTTCCCCTTCCTAAAATTATGGTGGATACTGCGTGTGCCTTATAATAGTACGGGACTTAAGAACACTACAAGATTATGTTCATTCTTGCATGCCGTAATAATTATTCGTTAGGCTGCTTGAGGATTAAGATCATACTCCTCACATTCATTACTTGTCGAGGGAGTGCAATGTTATCAGATTAAAACAATGTCTAGAACACAATGCAATATAGACAGAAGAAAAAATCTTTTTCGCGAGCAAATCAATTATTTTCGTGAACTCTAGCAGCTATAACAAAAATGTATTTATGGTAATATGATCTAGGATACGGCGTATCCCGTTTTGTCGACCTGAAATGACCCGAATCGATCGAGGGAGCCGCACCAATCGCCATGGAATTACAAAAAAAAAGAATTGTGCAAGTGTGAGCAATTAGTATGATTTGTTACTGTGAAGGAAGTAATTCAATTATCATAACGATGTAAGACAATTTAAAAATATCATAAACAACAAATGTAGGCCGTTCGTAAGCTAATGGTATTACATACTGTTATAAATTTCTGTGTCACGTTTTACATGATTGCAATAAGCTACGTAATTACGGAAGAAAATTAAGATGTTATTTTAGGCGTTCTTACTAGATCAATATATACTTGAACACTTAACTGTTTTATGTATAAAATAAGATGTTTTACGAGATTTGTCTAAACCTTAATCCAATAAGTTAATTTTGTACATATTTTAATCCATATATAAAAGTTATTAAAATCATATGCCTGATATGTTTAAATTTTAAATTAACGAACAACATCCACCTTTCAAGAAAAAAGTATTTTGTACTTGAAAGTTGAAACTCATTCTACTCGAAATAAGGTGAAAATGGGTCAAAGACAATAATCCGCGGAAGCGCTTCATTTAAAATAAATATAATAATATATTATGGAGCTCCGAGATAGCACACAAAAAATACAAACACATTTAAATTGTAATTGTGAACCGTGTAGGTTAAAACACAATATATTATTTCGAGTTGCCTTCCCTTGGTAATGAACATTTGCCGTCTACGTAATAGACGGGTCTTGACATTTTCACCAATCCACGTCCGATATTTTAATTAAACTTCCTTCGCTGTTTTCGATAATATTAAATGCTTATTTAAATAATAAATTAAATTTTAGGAATTTAACTGACTTCCTTACAAATACCGATGTGTATTAATAAACTTTTATTTTACATTTTTTACACATGAATCACAAATATGACTGGTTTTTTCCCTGTCCGTAAAAAAACCTTTTTTCCTTCCAACTATGACGAACTTTACTAAACATGAAAGTTACAAATACATATATAACAATATCAAAAATAACTAAATATTTCCTCAAACACAAACAATACCTGTTATGAAATCCGAATCTACATTATAAGATGATAAAATAAAATTCGATAACCCGCTAATATCGGAGAAAATTTATTTTCAATATCAAATCCCTCAATATTGCACGGTAAGTTTGAAGCGTATAAAAATTCTAATTAGCACTAATGGGTAGCGCACTCACCTGGAACCGCCTAGTTCGCAGGAGAGCAGCCTTCCCTGATTAATTGATGCTATAACCACTTTACAGACTCGATAGAACACTGACCTGTCACTATGTAGGCAATGGTTTATGAATATAATGTAGAATGTAATCACGACATGTAAGGAATACCACGACCTACTTATTAGAAGGTACTATTGTGTATTTTCTGGTAACTCAAATTGTTTGCTACTGAAAATTGACAATTAATTTAAGATTAATATATTGTTTAAAACCTGGCTATAGGTAATTGCAGAAATAATAATAAAAACATGTACGGAAACACGAAAAGCCCATCACCGTTTTATTGTTATTTAAGCTTACAATGAAACGGGTACAAAATTCCACAATGAAATATTCGATATTCTGTACATGTTCGGGGCGAAATAGCCAAAGGGATTATTCAGACACGGGACTACAGGATGTTTAAGCCAGCATTCATAGTCCGGTTAGTTACCCCGACTGAGGGAAGCGACTGCCAATGAATGCCTAAGTGGTACACACGATACACATTCAAAGTGCACTCAGTCCTTGCGTGTAAATAGATCCATTCATCCAAAATGTGTCACTTGGTCCTGCTAGCCAAGTGCGTGGGAATTTTTCGATTCATCTCCGACCGCATAGATCTTTTCAGTGCTATTTCGTTTTTAAAGCTTTAAGGATTTTTTATACGACTCATGTTCTAGGCAATTTGAATACTACACATCGAATATTATGAAAAGCACAGTATTCTAGACTTTTTAATATTACAGATCGAATATTTTCCGTCTGCGAAAAACTCTTAGGATGAGGGTAAAATTGAGTCTACAAACTTTATTTGTAGAGCCGGTTGGCTGTGGACACAAGTTTCTTTCCAAAACTTTCATCAACTCTTTAACGATGGTAATGGGATCCGGGTAACTGCTGCCTAAACCCGATCTTATAATAAAAACGCTAATATTGGATACATTTTGATTCCATTTATTTGAAAAAAAAAAATACTTATTTCAATTTTAACATTAATTCAGTTTGTTACAGAAGGAGATGTTCATCTGCTGAAGACAGGGTCTGTTGTCTGAAGAATAACAGACACGGGACAGTGAATCAATAACACGAGGTCGCGAATTGTTCGCGGGTACGCATTGAAATGCTATTCAGAAAGAACACTGCGACTATTTCTATTTGAAAACCGAGGCTTACACAAAAGCTTGGTTTTACAGGAATTCATTCTTGTTTAACATTGAAACGTTTTGGGAACAATGTTTATTTGCATTTTTATTAGTAGTAACGTACATATCTTCATATTATACATATATCAATAAATTAGATTGAAAATTATGTAGATACTTCGAGTGGTCTCATAGCTAATGTTGCAAAAATAGGAATCTTGTTAAAAATGGTCACGTTGCTTTACCATATACGGCTGTTACAGGAAAATATTTAATTACCACCACTATATTAGGTCATCAGACCGTACTCCAAATAAGCTAGTAGGTACTTAAACACTGAATATGGTTGAGTTGGAACAGCACAGACTCAAACTCACGTCAGCGAGCAAAGGGACCGAGCGAGCGCAATTAGCTCACTTCCGTACTACGCTCTCAAAGGCTTTCAGTTCTATGTACTGTTTAAAAATTTTAATATCGCACAGAAAAATTGGTATTTTTTCTAGAACAGAATTATTCCACTCGGCTTGTTGAAAAATTATTAAGAATGTTATTTCAAGTCATACTTTCGACATGTAAGCTGTTATTTCTGCACCAAGGCACACTTCGCCTGTCATCTTACTAAAAAATACGTGTGGCACTCGGGGACTGCCGCGGTAAAGCTATTGCATAGCATGCCTTCAAGCCTTCAACACCTCCGTGCCTGTCGGAGTGTGAGCGTGAGGTTTTTCGTTACGCAATTTCTGGATTCGGTCCCCGCGCTCAAGGCCCGCGATAGAAGCTATGCAATAGCTTAATAATATTTAACTCAGGTTTTTGAACGATTTTCAAACAGAACGGTTTTACAAAGAACATATTTGTAAAAAGTCATACAGTTTTAGAATACGCAAATATTTTGTAGAAATGTTATCAGAATGTAACATACGAGTACATGGAACAAATCGTGTTCACTGAGCCGTTTATTTCATCGGTTATCCGTTATCCGCGATGCCTTGCGGCTATGCAATTAAATATATGAATTTTGGATACTATGCACGTTGAAAACGTTTGTCATTTTTATATAGAGTTTTATGAGGCTACTTTAAAATTCAGTTCAAATTATCCTTTCTTACTATCAGGAGTTTAAATTTATCTTATTTTTAATTTTATTAAATGCTGGTGCTAATAACGTTGATATGGCCAGTTCTGTTGTGTTGTATATGGCCATAACTAGACATCGGATTATATGCACTAACAAAATGCCAAAATATGCATGCAAATATGCACTAAAAAAGGCCGAAATATGCACCAAAAACAGCTGATATGCCTAAAATATGCACAATACAAAATCAAAAAACAGCGAAGTTTTCTTAAAATTAAGTATAGTTTTTGTAGCAATATACAATTAAGCTTTTTAGCAAATTTTCGAGCGCAAATTTGTGACGATTTTCACCCGCGAGCCCAGTGTTGCCACCTTTTCGGGGTAAATCTAGGCCTTTTTTGGAATTCAACCCGTGTTTTAAGTTTTTAGCCCGAAAAGGGTAACCTAGCCCTATTTTCAATTGCCCAAAATTTACTTAAATGGAGCCCATTTCATTATTTTTTGCCATTTTACCATGCCAAAATAGGGTTTGTTTACTCGCTGAGCGTTCTGATTGGCTAATAAAGGTTTGTCATCCAATTAAAACTCCCGCTACTTAACGAAATATGCACGATTGGAGGAAAAAGGCTAAAATATGCACTAACGGCGTAATTAGAGAGTTATATGCATTTGCATATGCAAACATGCAAATGCATATAATCCGATGTCTAGCCATAACAAACATTTACCTAGTCTTTTCTCATTAATAATAACTAACAAACGATTCCCCTTTTCAGGATTCACGTGGTAAACCATAAACAAATGAACTTACGAGTGCCACCGAATTATTGTTCTGCTGCAGCCACCGTAGTATAGCACTCGCTGTGGTGAAGTCAGGTCTCGGTGGCGGTGGGATCGCATGTTGCAGAGATGATGCCAATTGCTGTGCTAGTTCTAACGCCCGCGCCCTGGCTGCTCGTCCCGGACCAGTTGTCCCACCGGGACCCGCACCTCCCGCCTCTGAAAAACGAAATAGGCATGTAAAAATGTTTTGTGCTGAACACAATTTAGATATTTTTAGAAAAATCAATCGGGATAGAAAGGCAATATCTATGGTATAGTTCACCTGATGGTAAACAACATCAATTTTCCATGAATATTAGCGGAGGGCCTTTTATTGAAAAGATTGACGACACGAATAAAGGAATGGACTGGGAAGAGCGAGAGAGGAAATAGGATTCCAAATTCAATTTAATTTATACAGGGATAAGACTTTTCTATTTACAATGTATATGTATTTAGTATGTCAAGTTTTAATGTATGTAATATATCGAACTGTTCTGTAAGTTTTATGACGGTGTATTTTGTTTAAATTAAAGTACCTAACTTAATAAGGACTTCGACCTAATGTGCATAGCACTTGATAAATAATTGTGCATGGAAATACGTTCAATTCAAACATTTTGAGGCTGATTATTTGTATTACATTGCATTCACACTTTTAGCATTCACAACAAATTAAGACGTAGCATATTGGCATCTGCACGGAACTATAGGAAGAGGAGTTGAGTGAGATGGGCGTCTGGCTGCTTTATTTTAAAGCCGATGACCCAAATCGTGTTCAACATGCTCTACTGGTAACTTTAATAAGTAGAACCCAACTCATTAGTGAGATGCAAAGTAAATGAAGCGAAGGACGTCATGTCCTTGTTAAGAAATGCCGCAAACTTGCTGACTGAAGTTTCAAGTGATACGTTCTATATTAATGAACATGTACGAATGCGCCTCGCACCGTGCGAAAATTAAGTTTCAAACTTGCAGAAAATTATGAAACTCATCCCACATTAGATAATAACACTAGTTTTTGAGAGTTTTGTAGATAAAATAAGCAACAAAATTTATTTCGACTTATCATTCAAAGTTAATGTTAAAACAGAAACGAGCTCTACATCTTTAAAATTAATATACAAATAATGCAACTGGTTCAATTCCCAGCAGATATATTGCAGTTGTATTCAACATTTTCATGAAATACGTTGATAAAAGAACATAAAAGACATAAAACACATTGTGCTACCTTTTTATAAGGAAAAACATCATAACAATAGGTTAATTATCTCCGATGCCGACGGCGTATAATGGCAATGCAAATGTTTTCAATGGTTATTGAATATACTAGTACCTATACAAGATAAAGCCATCGGATTACGTCTGCCATACTGTCTACACAGTACACTTACTGATCATCGATCGCTTGTAAAAGCCGATGCCTAGCGTTCCACGGGCTGGCTTGTGGTCTGAAGATTCCTTTAGCGCAGCTGTGTGGCTTTCTGCTTATGAAATACAAAATACCTTACACTGAACACGTTATGCAATTTATTATTTAATTAAATTTTTAGCTTGTCCAATAAATTTGACGAATATTTTATCGTATCACGTATGCCTTACGAGATACCATTTTATTTAGCCGCAAAGTCAGCGTGAAGCACAACGGATCAGTGACCGGTTTAATTATACCGACTAACTCATAAATGCACAAAATGCTTGATTGTTCCTACGAAGTAATATTTTATAGATATCAATTTACTTGTTAAGCTCGCACCGCCGGCCGCGGCCGCACTGGTAGCGCCTGTCGTAAGTAATTAGTAAAGAGGATGGGCGCTACTTCAAATATTATTTACAAAGGGACTCTATTTTTTATCGACCTAATCACTACATAGTATAAAACAAAGTCGATTTCTCTGTCCCTATGTCCCTATGTATATCTTTAAAACTACGCAACGGATTTAGATGCGGTTTTTTTTTAAGATAGAGTGATTCAAGAGGAACGTTTTAGTGTATAATTTATTAGGTTTTAGACAAAGCGGGCAAAGCCGCGGGCGGAAAGCTAGTAATGAACATAATTCACTGAACTTACGAATTTAGGAACTTACAAATAAAGCTTTTAATGAGCTCTTTATTGTATTTAGTCCGTTTTGATATTTTACGAGGAAAATTTAACGAGTTTCGCAGCTGTGGCTTTAAACTACTGAAACCATAATAGACGAATAACATAATGAAATATTTATACCAAAACCCGATGTTAATGATTTCCGTACAGGGATACTTGTCGATGGTGTACGGTAGACGGTAACATCTAAACTGCAATATGATAACATAGTAATGATCTGATTTCCGTACAGGGATACTTGTCGATGGTGTACGGTAGACGGTAACATCTAAACTGCAATATGATAACATAGTAATGATCTTCTCCATTAACTCTCGACCACCAAATGTTTAGGGTAGTATAATGCGATCTTAACATGGATAGAACGTAACTTAATAATCTTGATACCTTACTATAGCAATACGGTGATATAGTAAATTTTAGCAGCTGCTAATATTAACAAAATTGGTTATTACCGCCAACTTACCGCATATTCTTTGAATGGTAATCTAGTCTATTGTCTACTGCTCTACTACGACGCGTATGGCATAGCTAACATAAATCCAAAATATTTTCTATGTTCCCATAAATGGTAGCACATAAAATCCCAACAATCATCTAAGGCAATCATAATGTCGTCGAAATTATTCCAGCCGCTGAAATATCGCAGGGAGCGAGGGAATTGTATTCGCGTTGGAACAATGACTCTTGCTTCGGGCACGAAAACAAAAACCACTCCATCATTTTTTTTCTTTGCGTTATAATGCTTTACATAGATATCTAGCACGATTTTAAAGCAGATTGCAACGTAGCTAGACAAATCCGCTGGGAATTTGCGGATGAAAAGGATATCTCAACTTATTCAAGGAAATGCTGTGGGAATATTGCGCTGGTTAGTAAGTGCAACTTGAATAAAAATAAACATAATTTATTTAATTACCTATGTCCTATATAATATTCTATTTCTTATTTGTTGTACTAAAGTAATCATTCATAATTTCAACGACTTTATCGGATAATTCAGATATTGGATATTCAGCATACAATGGCTACCGAAGGACTACCGACACGTGTCACCATAAAATTATCCAAAAGAGTTTTACAGTTAACTTTATTTCAATGTGTGCCTTATTATAGGAACGTCGTTTTTATGTATCCTTTAATCGATCGGGAATCCCATCACTGTCTCTATAAACAGCAGAAATCAGAATAAATACGAGTACCTACCTACACCGTGTCCGTGTACCTACATACAACGTGTACCTGTTAGAATTTCTAATAACAATTATTACGTAATATAAATTAGGTCACATTGAATAATCTATTTACTAACATTAGCCCACTGCTTCACTCATGTAATAGGTGGATAAACAATATTCCCAAGCTCTCATAGCTGATACTATATCCGTGCAAAAAGTCGCGTCCGTGCATTGTTCCTTTGCAGCGTGAATGGTAGGCAAACCATTAACCAACACTATTTCGCATTTACAGTATAGCAACCTGCTTGAAAAGGCTCCGTTAATTAAAACTTTCTGTTGGTTGATTGAAATGTTACTATCTGCAACTTAGTAAAAGCACGTAAAAGCGAGGCAAAATGTAAACTCAATGAGCAACAAAATTATGAAAACAGAAGGTGTAGGTAGATAAGCCACATTTTTATATAGGTACATAATTTACTAATGTTCCTCTAGAATCTGATAGAATTCTAATCACAAGTCACATAACATACGTTGTGGTATCTGCGATTCCGCCTCAACGTCGAACAGGCCCCGGCCGCACACGTCGAAGAGCCAGCAACGCGTGACGTGCTCCGGCCACTGCCAGCAACCCGGCATCGCAACACAATGCTCTCACATCACACACAGAACTTTAGCGATCATTGTCAGAGTCCGTCCACACACGATATTACGCCTCTTCCAGCACTACATGAACAGCACAGACAAGCTCAATGGTATTGTGTGAAAACTTTATTTAATTCAAAATGTTAATGGCGATTGTAATGTATATAAATAACACAATTATTATATTTATACTGTAATTAAAAATATCATCTGTTAACCGTATTCCACACGATTGAACCTACACGTGAGAACGATACCGTAAACTTTAAAGGTGTATACAATGTTACTGTGTACTTAGTTTGTATTTCTGAATTGATGAATCTATTTAGAGCTATAATTTAATAATATGGGTATACTATTATAATGGTATGTTATCTCCAACCATTCCGTTATACCTACGACTTGAAGAATTTTAAATTACTGTCTCTGATCAAGGATGGCATCAAAGACCGCGGGTTCCACATGAGGTACATAATCTTAAACTGTACTATTTTATGATACTTCAGTGAATGTCTGACGTCTTCCTCATATGAAACACAATAGATAGCTTATCGGGATTACTCGCCTCTTCACGAACAATGGGAGGAGACTGGGGTCAATAGGGTGTTCAGGTCGAAATCCGCGTGAAAAATAAGAACCTGTTGAATAACAGACAGTAATGTAGGTGTTCGAAAAATAGAAACAGTAGGAAATGCCAAATGAATTTCAAACATATGGTTTTATAAATCGGCTTTGTCGTACGGATTTCATCTGCTCCTGGTTGCATAAGGTTTGATGATAATAAATTGTAATAAAACCATTTTTCTATCAAAACCTAAAGGTTCTGTTTTTTCATCGTTTACAAAAAGGAATAAAGCTTCTTACAACGAAAATTAATAAAATGAAAGTGTTACATTTATCCTAAAAGCAAATATTTGATGAACGGCCCACTGCGATAAGAGACGTCAGAAAAATTCAGCTTTCTATGTTCCAAGAGAGATTAAATTCTCCATCCAACCAGCTCGAGTTTCGTTGTATACGATTCTTTATCCTTGTTTTGCCATAAAAATTCTTCCTATATTTTCATTTGGATACTATAATAACGCGTAAACGAATTCTTTTTTTACCAATTAACAATATAACGTGCTTCTTTTAATTTATGTTTACTTTGTTTTTGTTTAAAAAATCCCATGAAAACGATTAAAACGAAAAATGCGCAATTTTTTCTTTTTTATAATATACGAGTGCATGCACGTGTTTACTATTTTTTGCATTTAACAAAACGCACTATATTATGTAAGAAATGAAGTAACTTTATAAATAAGCCGATCAAAACGATCGCAGACACAAGTATATAAATCAATTACAGGTCTTAATAATATAGGATATAAATATAGCATATTTAGAATTTAATACATACATACTTAGGTATTTTTATTAACTTGAAGAGATTATAATAATATTATTTTTTTTTTAATAATAAACATATCTTTAATATGCATTTCTATCTTTCTCGCATGTTTTGTTGATGATTATTACTGCGATAAGATCCTTTAATTACTAAATAGTCTTCATTACTATACAATGTTCGTCGGTATTATGCATTTCTCTACACCGAAAAAATATTGTGTAATATGTTTACATAATATTACCAGTCTATCAATGTAATGACGCATAGAATACCTACTGTAATGTTTGTAAGGTTAAAAAAATATATAGGTAAACAGAATTCTATTTTCTACACCATAGAAACCATGCAGATAAATGTGTTCTTATCTCTTCATAAGTTTTAATAACTTATAATTAGATATTCATAGCTCAAAACATGTGTAAAAAAAAGAAAAATTACAAGTAATTGAAAAAAGAGAGATTATTTCAAATTTTGCGAATATAAAGCGTCACGTAAATTGCGGATTTTTCGCGTGTTAACCGACGAGACGTCTGTGCGACGCGCGTGCACCGACCGACTGGCGCCGATCCACCCTCGGTTCAACAGTTAGCACCCCTTTTCACCCTAATGCCACCCCCTAGCTTACTTGTTACTGCTCGTTACTTGTTTCGAATTTCGGTCCCTGATAATTCTCAGTATACATAACATTTAATGCTATTTAACTGTGAAGAAAGCTTTCATTTTGGGTAGACTTCCTATTATAGTAGAGCCATTTTAATAGGCAACATTTGACAGTTCAACAAAATTCAACAACGTAACCTAGTAACGACGACATATAATAACATGATATTTCGTTTTGTTAGAACTGCACATTTGCTTAACTTTTTTCAATTATGATTACATATTTATAATAATAATGACCGATACAAGTAATTTTAAGATTTCATTTTACTGATAAACCATACTAAACATAATAAACAATTTCTGAATTGAAGAACTGACGTCGCTACAATTTTGTGTCAATAAACCTTTTTTCTTTTTAAATACCAGAGACGTTACTCTAAAAATCGACATCTGACATCTAGAATCGAATGCATTGATTACTTGTGAATAAAAATCATCATAAATTAATAAATTCGATTGACAAATGTTTCAAATCCGTATCGATTAATTCACTTTAATCGATGTTTTTAAGCAGGTTACCTCTCTTCGAAGATAAAATTGATAGACGTCAAATGTTGCCTATTAAATTGGCTCGACTATAATCAACATGTTTTTTGGTGTTAACTATTGTACGCTATTATTTAAATAGGAAAGAAAACTCAACTTTTGTTACAAATTTTACATAATTATAATTAAGATGAGTCATCATCATCATCATCATCATCAGCCCATATACGTTCCCACTGCTGGGACACGGACCTCCTATGAGGGTACAGGCCATAATCCACCACGCTGGCCAAGTGCGGGTTGGCGGATGACACATGTCGTCGAACTTTTTTAATTCTTCAACATGTCGGTTTCCTCACGATGTTTTCCTTCACCGTTCGAGCAGTGGTGATGTTACAACATGCGCAGATAAATTGAAAAATCAATTTATTTCCTGCGCACTCACCTGGTCTCGAACCACGGACTTATCGATTCGAAGTCCGAGGTCTCACCACTGAGCCACCACTGCTCTTTTAGATTAAGATGAGTATGCAAGACAAACTAAATATGTACATATTGAAATTAATAATGTAAAATACATCAGGTTTCAATTATTATTTTGAAGATTATCCAAATTAATTGGCATGGGGGTCAATTTAAATATGTATGTATTAAATATTTCGGATAAGCGGACATAGACTGCTAATCAAGAATAATGAAATTTCACACATAGGCTAAACTTTGTTAAATTTAATTAATAAAGTTAGTTCAAAAAAAAAGGAAAACAAAAATAAGAAAAGTAAGGATACAAGGAATTCTAGAATGGATAGTGTCTTTCAACTATAATAGTTGAAATTTATCTGGATTTCAGCGAGTTCCAACTTGGTACAAAAAAAAGAAATTTAAGTTTTTTCATTTTCTGATACAAAAGAGAAGAAGAGCTGGACCAATTCAGATAATTAGTGATTTAT
Organism: Colias croceus; assembly: GCF_905220415.1. Lineage (NCBI taxonomy): Eukaryota > Metazoa > Arthropoda > Insecta > Lepidoptera > Pieridae > Colias > Colias croceus. The sequence continues at coordinate 4,242,130 of NC_059541.1, read as the reverse complement.
TTATTTGGCATATGGATATTGGTCATTCTCTCATACAAAAAAACAATAATTTTATTTACATTTTCAATCTTAACTTTTTATGTAGATATGAGTAAATGGGTACTGTACCTTGAAATGTTAATGCTCAAAATATTCATAGGAAATAAAGAAATGTAAAGAAATTATGTGAATTTAACAGAACATTTAATATTACTTGAGAAATTTTATTAAATGCCACCAAACAACATACAGCAATGCAAATTTATCAAAATATAAGATTAACATGTCCTACTTGATAAGATTATATTGTTAAAATTCTGTCATACTAATAATATTTTATATTTTTATTTTTTATGTGTTCATAAAAAGTCCTGCAGTATATGCAGAATTATTAACAAAAACTTAAATCCAGAAAAATACCTCAATAAATAGTAAATGTAAAAGGGGTGACAGACGTACGAGTAAGTACGCGAACTTGTGGCTCGACGACCTTTTTCGCTCGTGTGTCACCCCAAGTACGCGTACTTAAAAACCGTCGAGTAAGTTCGTTGACGATCCAACATGTTTTAAATATTAAGTACTCGAAGCCCGCCTTGGCTCGCACGTCTGTCACCGCCGCGAGCCGAGTAAGTACGCGAACTTTAAAACCGCGACTTTAAAGTTCGTACGTCTATCAGCCCTTTAAAGTAGTTATGAAAACTTTTCACACATTTTTTTTTTTATTTTCAAAAGATTTTCTATTTGCACTTATTTATACAAAGAAATGAATAGAACCGTGTAGAAAAATGCTTAAAATATTACTACTAATAGGGACCAATGTAGGAAAGTAAATATAAGTTTCGCCCAAAAGGAAGTACCCATATTTGCGATGTTATAGAGTACTTCAGATATGTTTGAGTGGGTTTATGATAACTTTTGTTCAATAAAGATTTATGCATATTCACTTACCGGCTATAATTCCATCCATCTGTTGTAAAGCAGCCTCCAACAACTTTGCGGGATCCGATTCCGGAGAAGTTGGATTATTATCGCCATCGACCTGCGTACTTTTTCCCATTACACGAATTGTAATTATACTGCTTCAGGAACAAAATTACGGTTAATGTTTTATAACACAAGCAAGAGATTAAAAAGTTATTAAATATCAAAAAAGTTTTGAGTTTAGGTCAACAAAACTTTGACAATGACATTAAAAACTTTGCGCTTAGTTTACTTGTGATTTGTGACATAAGAGATTAGGACCGAGTTGCCACTTGCCTGATTTCCGTTTTTTATTTATTTATTAAATATCTAAGTTAAATATAAGTAATTTGGTTACGATTGTAAGCATATTATCCATAATTCATCAATATATATTATAACACTAGTTGTCCGCCTCGTATAGTATGTCTTAATATGTCTGTCCGTTTGAGGCTTGAGGCAACGGTTCGAGGTAAACTCAAAAACTTCAGGATAAAACTATTCTATGTATCTAAGCTATGTATCAATCCAAGTTACCCTCTATATGTGCTAAATTTCATTGTAATCGGTTCTGTTTGGGTTCAGTAGTATTTGCATGAAAGAGTAACAAACATACCCACCTACACATACAAATACATCCGTCCTCACTCCTCACAAACTTTCGCATTTTTAATATTAGTATTAGTAGGATATACCCTGTGGATATACCCACAAAGATATACTTATGAAACGTACCGTACCTGAATTGACCTGAATACAATGATATATCTCGGAAAATCAAACACGAACATTGTATATCTGCCACGATGATTATTTTATTAGTTGAGCTCTAAAAATGGAGAACACACGAGGGTCAAAATATTACTAAAATATACACTTAAAATATTAAAGTAGATCTTAAACATTACGTTTTTATTTCACTTCAATCCATGCAGTATTTCCGAAGTTATGACGACGAGAATAATTAATTAGTCTAAGCGCTTTTTTTAATATCCGAGTTTACGCGCGCTCACGCTATGACGTCACACCCGGTCAGCCCGCGACTTACCATAGAGGAAGGATGTATAACTGAGACGACTTACTTGCTGAGCCCGCGACCGCGATACTGCGCGGCGCTCGGTCCGGTGCATTTTGTTTCGTTTATTCGTCAAAAAATAGTTAATTCCTAATTAGTGTGCTAGTATATCAAGGAACATTATAGTAAACCGTCTAGTGTGCAGAATGGATGAAGGTTTTCAAAAAGGTAATTCTTACGATCTACCAACTACCAAGAGCTTACCAAGAGTGGGTAGTTTGATGGTGGCACAACAATCATAGAGCAAGTAATTGACATGAAGAACTAGCGGTCCGCGCGCCCCGGCCGCGGCCGGTCGTACTTCAAGGAATATTATAAGAAAGTTAAACGAAATCGGTTCTGCTTCTCAAGGTATAATATACGCTTACACACATTCTTTCGCACATTTTGCGATTCATTTTTTTATTATAAACTAGCAGTCCGCCCCGGGCTTCGTCCATGGTACAATTTTTTTTTATGTCAGAGCAAGCAAAGGCCACCCAGATTTTACCTTGGTCACCACCGCCCAAACACTTGCAGCACTTAGGACCGATTTTTCAATGGTTGGATAAAACTTATTCGTCCAATCTAATATATAAAAATCAATGCCACTTTTCGTTGTAATTCCATAACTCGAGAACGGCTGAACCGATTTCGATAATTCTTTTTTTATTATATTCCTTGAAGTACGAGGATGGTTCTTATGTAGAGAAAACGTTAATATGTACCACGGGCGAAGCCGGGGCGGACCGCTAGTAATGTATAAAACTGCCATTTAAAAAACGTATTCTAATTGCCCTTATTTGACAGTTTACGTGACATCATCATCGAGTGTCTAGTATCTTTGTACCACGAGATTTTGATCTTGCAAACATACATAAATTTTCCCGTGTGAGTTGCTAATATATACCAGCATAAAATATTCTGACACTTTTATTTATTTAAATTGCCACACCGACGGACTAAAACGTAGGTACTGTCACTTGTCATTGTCAGCGCTAGCGCTCAAATCAATGAATAAGGAATATTCCTTGGCTCAAATAAAGGTCCGCCATTTTGTGATGTTTGCGATCGTTAATGTTTGCTTCTCTCACCACATCATAATTCATAGCAAGGAATAATTCATAGTGATATTCTAAGTAATAAACTGGAAAAGGATGTTAAAGTGTTTTCCGTGTTTACTATATGATTTCATTTATGAAATTTCACGAAAAGACGTTTAGAACATTGTGATAAATATATCGACAGGACGATTTCTTTTTTTTTATAACTTTGTTGATTTTCGTGTTTGCCGTGTGCTAAGAACGCTATATCTTTACGAAAGGACGTTTAAACCAGTGTGGACGATTTCGCTTTGTAAAATGTCTACGAACGACTACCGAAAATGTGCTAAGTGTGGTCGAACACGTAGTGAAGATATGACTGTGTCTTATCATCGGTTTCCTAATCCAGGAAAAAATAACATTACAAAGTAAGTGTAACATACTTAATTTTTATATTTGAGTTCAAAAGCTGCAAGAAAAATTCAATACTCGGATTGAAACTCATTTATATTTAATGTCATCATAACAAATATAATAAAAAAGCAATAACTAAACATAACCATTGAAACAATATTGTCTATTTAGGCAACAGACAGAAGTGCGTACTTATAGATCTCACCTCTTTGTTTCAGTTGCAGAATTGTTTTTTTTTTTGGGGTTGTTAATGTTACTGCTTTTTAATCAGTCGCTATGTGTCACTTACTAATTGCATCCTTTTTCAGGGCTTTAGCGTGGGCCAAATATTGTTGGCCTAATGAAGATTGGACACAACCTTCTTTACTGGCACTACATAATACCAACAAAGTTTTATGTGGGAGACATTTTGCTTCAACTCAATTTAATGATAATAAGCGCCAAAAACTGAGCAAGTTTGCTGTTCCTATTTCGGCAGAATTAGGTGAACTTTTGGCTGAAAAAGATAATATTTTCAAGCAGGTACCTACTAGTTATAATAAAATTTAATGTCAATAATTTAGATCAAATAAAATTTTTAAAAATTTGAATTATTAAACTGTTATTTAACTAGTATTGAAATTTTTTACAGAATGTTGAAAATATTCCAATTGAGCCTTCTACTAGTGCTATGGCGTCAACACAAGAAGCTATAATTCTTTCAAAAACATTAAAATCCACATTCAATGAGCTGGTAAATATGGTTTTTGTTTAAGTTTGTTAGTGCTGCGGTTTATGTTTTTATTAAATCAAATGATTAGATCATTATAGATTTCCAACTGTTATTTAAGTTTTAGAGAATGTATAGAATGTTAAGTCACTACCATTTAGTACATAAATAAAAATTAGTTTAACAATAATAATTGTCACCAAACAAACTTTTAAACCCTATTTTATAATCTTAATTTTATTGGCACTTATTTGCAATTATTATTGTTTGTTTCTACACAATACACTTATAGTCCTTTCCACCTAAGATGATTTCTGTGACACATCGATTTTTGACACGTGAAGAGATGTCTGTACTGAAATCATATCAATTGTTTTCGATAATCGATAATATTTTATATGGAAATGAAATCGATTTGAATAATGTACCAAAATTTGTTTTTTCGGCATTTCGCCATCAATTAACTAAGGAAACTTATCAAACAACAGCAACAAAAAGTCAACAATAACAATTAGTAACAATAGCAGAATACCACGGAAAGTATCAATATAAAAATGCAACTTGTATACAAGGCTGACGCACTCCTACAGACGAATGACTCGATTGACAAACGATCATAAGATGGGCGCCGATTATATGATTTTCCAACTCTATGATTTTTCAACGATCCATTTCATGTACACGAGTTGCGTAGGTATTATATTTTTGTGTTATTTTATTTTATTTTTCATTATATTAAACTAAACAATACTGTTTTTGATTTATAAGCTTAAGATGTCTCATTTTTATATTTTTGGTAATAATGCCGCCATAAAATAAAAATATTATGCACTAAAATCATTTTGGCGTTTTAAACATAAAATACGTAATTCGGAACACGATGAAGTGTCACAGGAATCATCATAGCTGAAAAGGACTATAGTAGATCATTATAGATTTCCAACTGTTATTTAAGTTTTAGAGAATGTATAGAATGTTAAGTCACTACGATTTAGTACATAAATAAAAATTAGTTTAACAATAATAATTGTCACCAAACAAACTTTTAAACCCTATTTTATAATCTTAATTTTATTGGCACTTATTTGCAATTATTATTGTTTGTTTCTACACAATACACTTAGTTTAAAAGATAAATTTTTTATTTACATAGGGTTTACAAAATTATAAACTTATATAAAATTGCTAATTAGGTACTAAAGGTATGTTGCATTTTTATAGTATGTATTTTTTTACTCATTTCAGAAAACTCCATCAAAAATGATAACCTCAACGGACACACCATCTCATGCCAAGGAGCTGCCAAGAAAATCACCTAAACAACGTTGCGGCGTCCTTAATTCTATAAATGTATCCAGGCAAAATGAATTGACTCCTAGAGAAAAAAAGTTGTACAATGTTTGCAGAAGAAAGTTAAACGAAATAATAAGACTCCGAAACAAGATTAAAAATAAGAAGGTTAACATAGTGAAACAAATTTCAAATGATGAAAATTTGCAAAAGCTATGCAATTTAAATATTAGTAATTCCTTTGTGGTATTACTACAGAGCCAACTACAAAATTGCCCGAAAAAACAGAAAATAATGGCTTTAGTAATTTATAAAAAATCACCTGCCTGCTACAGACTTTTAAGAAGAATGTTTGCTTTACCAAGTCAAAGCAGTTTAAATAAATTGCTAAATAGAGTACCACTCAAACCTGGCATCAATACACATATATTTTCGTCTTTAAAAAAAATGAGTGATAAGCAGAGTGATGACGATAATATTTGTATATTATCGTTTGACGAAATGTCAATTAGAAAACATCTTTGCTATGATGCAAGTCAAGATAAAATACTGGGATTCCAAGACCATGGCAATCATGGAAGAAGTTCCCAAATTGCCAGTAAAGCCCTTGTTTTTATGTTGGCTGGCATAAGAAAAAAATGGAAGCAGCCCATTGCATTCTATTTTTCAAATGTCATAAACGCAGACAGAATGACCGTGATTTTAAAAGAGGTAACATATATTTTACAAATGTTTTGTTTAAATTAGTTTTTTTCTGTGTATAAAATACTGACATTTTATTTCTTTCAGATACTAACAGAATGTTTTAATTCTAATATGAATGTGGTCGCCACTGTATGTGACTTATCTACAGTAAACATCAAAGTTTTGAAAACGTTAGGTGCTACAACAAGGGACCCTTATTTTGACCATAATGGACGGGAAATTGTTGCTGTTTTGGACCCTCCACATCTTTTAAAGTGTACACGAAATCTATTGATGAAACACGACATAGAGTGCACAAGTGACATTCAGGGCAATAATGAATCTGTCAAAGGTAAAAAAATATAGTTTTTTGGTATTGGTACAAGTCAGTTATTTTGGTGGCCGCCCGCGACTTCTTTCGCATGGTTCCCTACCCTTACCCTACCGCTACCCTACCCTACACCTACTCTACCCCTACAACTACCCTACCGCTACTCTACCTATTTTCCCTTGAGAATGTGTTTTTATATTATTAGTTTCCCATGGGAATTTTGGGATAAAAAGTACCCTATGTGTTATTCCAGGTTACACTCTACCCGTGTACCAAATTTCATCCCAATCCATCCAGTAGCTTTTACGTGAAAGAATAACAAACATACAGACAGACATTCTCACAAACTTTCGCATTTATAATATTAAGTAGGATTGATATAATCAGTATAACAATACATTTGTAATATGAATTCAATTTTTTTTTTGTTACAGGCATAGTTAAATGGAGCCATATAGAATCATTTTATGATTTGGACAAAAATAATCTAAATTTTGTTTTTGCTCCTGCTTTAACAGATCGTCATTTAAAGCCAAATGTTAAAGAACAAATGCGGGTGAAGCTGGCAGCGCAAATATTTAGCCACTCTGTTACGGCTGGCATATTGGCGAAAATTGCAACAAGTAAGTGCCTTCATTTAAATTGCTTACCCAAATGATTAGAAACAACTTTTTATAATGAGAAAGCTGAAAAATTTTTACAATTCACAGACTCGATGCCAAAATATATTGTGTATCTTGCAGAAGTTAGCATGCTACACCTGTTTACAGTGGTAACAGCTTGCGGAAGTCAAAGTTTTATTGCTAGTCTAAACCTTGCTAAAGGCCTAGGAAGCGTTTAAGCATATAACCCGGAATATAGGAGTAATATAAATGAACATGTTGATTAAATGACATGTTAATATTTTTATACAAAAAAAATTAACTTATTTATAACTTATTTGCCATGGCTTTGGTTAACTTATTTGCCATGGCTTTGGTTAGCCTCTGAGCTATAGCAATTAATGACGCAATAGCTAACTTGTACATACTGAACCTATTTTTTTTCTTTTTAGATGAACTACCACCCGAAGCCCATGCGACTGCAACTTTTACAAAAAATTTCGACGAGATATTTGATGCCGTGAATGCAGACAGCCCAGATTTACGAGGAGGAAAAAAATACTCCACAAACATGACCATACGTTCTCCTCACATTGATTTATTTAATCAAATGCGAAAATTTATTTCGAGAATGAAATATCTAGGCAGTAGGTCCAAGCCTCCATCCCAAGACGGTTGGATCCACACATTAAATGCTATAGAAAGACTATGGAAGAATTTGCAGTCAAAAAAAATCAAAAGCCTTTCCACGCGTCGTCTTAATCAAGACCCATTGGAAAACTGTTTCGGCTGTATCAGGTATAACTGTGGCTCAAATACAAATCCCACAATACAACAATTTGTAGCGGGAGTAAAAACTGCAATTTTGTCAAATTTGCGCCATTCTGGGCTAAAAAGGAACTGCGAGGACGACACCGCTGTGTTGTGTGATAATTTGACCAGCTTTTTAACCAATTTGCCAACTGAAGAAAAAGGGCCAGACCAGAATCCTTACAATTTCAGTGATATTGAAGCGTCATTAGCTGATGCAGTCGAAGCAGTAGAACAGGCAACGCCGGAAGGTCAAGCTTGTGGATACGTGTGTGGTTTCATATTCAAAAAACTCCGACATAATGAATGCCCAGATTGCCGGAAGTCATTTTTGTCAGATTCAACTGAAACCATACACGTATTCACAAGCTTTAAAGAATATGTTACATCACTCCTTCCTACCTTAAGAATAACTTTTCATTTCTACACTGTGAAGACTACTCTCTCCGATCCGTCGACAGACTTATTTTGAGTAACCCATCTCGTCGCACTAACTTCTATGCCGATTCTTTTACTGCCTCTGCTGTTAGACTATGGAACTCCTTACCACTAAAGATAAGACTTGCTCCCTCTCTTTCCTCTTTTAAAAAACTTGCTCGGAAACATTTCCTCTTATCTGCCTTTAATTCGGAATAATATATTTATTACAATATGTATTTACATTTATTAGTATATGATATACTTTATGTAGTTTTATGTATGTATTATCATTTATTTATTTATTTTTCTATTATAATATATTGTATATATTATGTTAGGTTATTTATAGTATAGTTTTTATACATATATGTATAGTTATGTATGTGCATATAATTTTCATTTAGTGTATAACTCTTTTTTATTCTTTTTTTTTTATGGTTTTCCAATTTCAGCTCAATTAAAAAATTATTATTAAATATTTCGCTTTTTTTGCCGCTTGGTTGCCTGGCAGAGATCACTGCTTAGTGATAAGGCCGCCAATTGTAATACGTCCTTCTCGTTCCATATATCTCCTTTTTATTGTTTTTTGTTATATAATGGTTGTATTACAATAAAGTGTGATAAATAAATAAAATAAATAAATATGACACAATAAACGCTTTAAACTACGTTAGCAAAGAAATGATACAATGTGTGGAAACGATGGCTACTTTAATACAACAATATTTACAAAACGAGGATTGGAAAGAAAATATTAAGAAAAATATTATCGCTGGTCTAGATATTGTAGACTTTTCTTTTTTGTCTGGTTGTCAAGAACATCTTGAAATAAATACACAGCATTTAAAAACAAGTGCTTTTTATATATGTTTAAAAAGATTTATTGTTTTAAAGAACAGAGAAATGGACGAAGAGGAAAAACAAAAGGCGCTAAACAGGAAAATGAGAATTTTGAAAAATAAATAATATAGTTAATCAAATTTCATATTGTTTTATTTGGTTTGTTTACAGCATGAAAAGAATTCTTAATTATATGGAGATTCAGAATAACAGTTTCAACTCCATATAATTACGAATTATTTTCATGCTGGAAACATTCTTGACTATCCAAAATCCAAATATATAAAATGAAAATATCATTCGAATATTCCCGCTCCTTCTTCAGTTTGTATTGCTAATCCGCAATGGCGCTAGTGTGCGTACGTGTATAGTTCGTGGTTGCTTTTTTTTTCCATAGAGTTACCATTCTTCTCTCCGTGACATTTTAATATGATCGTGTAATACTTTAATGGACGGATAAGTTTTATCCAAGCATTGAAAAATCGGCCCTTAGTGTTGCAAGTGCTTTACCGGCCTTTTATGGACAAATATGCTCTTTTCTTGACAGTAATGTTAACGTATATAGACCGGGAGATACTGACACAAAATTTCGAGTCATTTGTAACAGGATGGCGGTTCTACAGGGGTCTTAGTATGCAATGACAAAAAGAAAAACGATGGTGTGAACGCTGGTACCGGCGGCTTAGTCGCGTGGGCGTTAGTCGAACTCGTCGGAAAATACCGAAAGTCAAACGATTTGTAACAGTATGGCACTTATTTTTCCTGTAAGTTTGAGGATCAACGAATATAAATACAAAATTTCAAAGATCTAGGTGTTGGAAATCTTCACTTATATAAATTAATACTAAATTAATTTTTCAAGTATGACAGCACTTTTTCCCCCTACTAGAAGTATGGCAAATATAATAATGGTCACATTTTATCAAATACTCTCCAAAAATCCAAATGCAATACTGGTAGAAAAAGTTTGGCGAAATAAAAGTTTTTTGCAGATTTTCGGCGGTATGGCGACCATTTGGAATCGTCCGAAAAGTATGGCATGGCGATTTTCGTAAATGGCTGCACGACGATGGTTACCTGTGCAAAAGTTAGCCTGATACAAATGGTTGAATAATTGTTTTATTTAAATCAACACATTCGCGTCGGTATGGCGGGCTGTAAGTCACACCGGAAAAGTATGGCATGACACTACCGCCTACTTCTTTTTTATGGGCTATCGGTAAATTCTAAAATTTTTGTGTTACAAATCGTTTGACTTTCGCTATTTTTCCGACGAGTTCGACTAACGCCCACGCGACTAAGCCGCCGGTACCAGCGTTCACACCATCGTTTTTCTTTTTGTCATTGCGTACTAAGACCCCTGTAGAACCGCCATCCTGTTAAAAATGACTCGAAATTTTGTGTCAGTATCTCCCGGTCTATTACGTTTTCTTTCCATAAGAACCATGGTCGTACAAAAAAAAAAGTAGTGTACTTCAAGGGATATTATAATAAAATTAACGAAATCGGTTCTGCGATTTCGAGTTTTGCGCATATTAACACATTTAGGTAATCATTTATTTTACGGCTGCCGAAATTCACGGAGTAAAGATCAAAAGGTGTGTATGTTTTATATTATTATAAGCCTGTGTATCTCAGCCATTTTTGAAGATATGAAAAAAGTAAAAACACAGTTTTTTTCGTAATTTTTTGAAGATTTTTTTGACATGTAAAGTGAAAAACACTTGTCATGTCAGACCCATTCTGCTAAGTGCAGACAAACATTTAACTTTTAATGAACTAAGCGTTCTTACGTGGTTCTTACAGACGAACGCCAAGTCAAGTTCTTAACAGTCGTCAACGCGTCACGGCTGCCGTCGACAGGCAATAACGGCATGATAACGGATGCCGTCAAACGTCAAACGCTTGCAGTTTGCCGTCAACGCAAACTGCACCTCGAGTATCGACGGCAGCCGTCGACGCACCTATTAACTGCTACCGCCGACGCGTTTACAACTTGCTGTTCGTCTGTAAGAACTCTAAGATAATTAGTAATTATGAATATGTAGTGTAAGATTAAAAAAAAAACAAACACATAATTTCTGATATTTTATTAATATTTTTATTAGACCCTTTACCAAATTATTTTATTACAAGTAAATAAATATAATTACATATCCGGTAATAAGTACCTTTTCCTTTAAAATTCTAAACAATCGTAACAAGATGACATACATATCAACTGCAAATAAACTTTACCATAAAAACAAGCAAAACAGCCGTATTTTGCTATATTATATAAATAAATAACATTTATTTAGATTTCGTGTAAATATACTTTATGTGAGAAAACAGTTTAACACACACGTCTAACTATTCTTTAATTTAATTCTTAATTTCTTTATATAAATTTCGAAAACACAATTTACTATATATACTTTATTACTGATCTAAGGCACAATCTGCTATAACTTGATATCATTTACTATCACTCATATTTCCAAAATTGGATGCTCATATATAGATTATCTCTTCTAAATTAGTATAATAATATGTTATTATATTTATAATATTTAATAACGCAATAAATTTAACAGCAAAATATCAACGATGTTCTCAATCTGTCTACATTTATGATTGTTTTTAAAATCTAAACTACATTGTTACACACATAACAACTTAAAGCAAAATATTAAAATGTTGGTAAGCTGTATTTTGGTATTAAGGTGAGGACTGCTAATCTAAATATTCCTACAAGTAAAGGATGTTAAATATCTCAGTGTCAAAGGCCTAAAAGTGGTTTAGAGCCTTAAACAGCAAATATTTACTTGAATTGTTGTCGGGGTAATGAAAAAAAGACAACCGCAATAAATAAATTAATTACGATTATTAAACACGATGCTATTCTACTTACAGTTAAACCACATTTGCTTAACAAAATAACGTGAATGGGGATTTTAAAATACTGCTTTGTATCAAGTTCACAATAAATTGACAATAGTTAATAGTTATATTCCTTTGGACCATATTTTTATGATCGTTACTTAGAAATCACTACCACACGAACGTAAAGCATTTACATCAAAACTGCAACAAACAACAACACGGTCTTTAAGAATTATCTGAGAATCAAAAAGTAAATATAAACATAACTTTCTAAAATAATTTCTTGATTCTAAAATAATTTCTCTCCATACGTAATTACATCAAATATCCGTAAACCTTTGTTATTCTGTAAATATTTCACTTAAAATCTGCTCTTAGTGTAACTAACACCTATAAATATATTATCTCTATTAAATAGTAAAGGCAATATCTATCGTTAGATATGGACGGATTAAGTGAAGGCGCCCAATGGGGTTACCAATTAATAATATTAATTGCATTTAAATAACCTACCCTTAAAACTACACCGTGGCGCAACGGTAGGGTCCAAATATTAGTACTACAATTCACGTCTATAATATAATCAACAATGAAACAGAAATATAAGAATGTATATAAATAATAAATATGTCGTTCCCAGGTAACTCTCTAAGTCCACGTCTGGACGGACTACCGCGCACTCCGATTTCCTAACTAATAGCAATGAAATAACAAAACAATAAGTCATATATACATATCTTCGTTGGTAAACATAATTTCAGTTTTACCTAAAACGATTTTGTTAACTTAACAGGCAAGACCACAACCGATATTAAGTACTTATAGTCTACAGGAATGTTTAACTCTCAATCATCGAATTATGTGAATGGACCAATTAAAATTAGAATGTACTTACCTGTAAGTCCCGAATATATATGCACCTTTATGATAAGATATTTTTGCAGCCATGAATAAAGATTTTAGATCTAGAAAAATATTAGTATATTACCAAAATAAACAAGAGAAAAAGTCAGATTTTGAAAAGAATAATAGAACTGCAACAAAATATCCTAACTAAACACATTTTTTTAATATAATTTAAACATAAACATAACATAAGCATTATAATTCTAATATTTATTTATTTCTCTAATAAATAATTTCATTGCATTCAATATTTTTTTGCGGTTGAGCACATTTGGCGAATAGATGAATAGGTACGAACATAATTTATATATTCTTAACCAATTATTTAAAAAATAAAAATTAAGTAGATTTCAGAATAACTTTTTGTTAAATACCTAATTTAATTGTTAGTTAGCATTTGAATTTCTACAAGCACTGGCTGTCGCTTATTGAAATGGGCACCAGGTAAAAGCACGCAATTTGTTAAAAATAAATTGAACATTGACGGCATGTTTCTGTTAAATTTAATTTTGTGCGAATAGATTCTACCCAATAGTGTAATATGGTTCAATCTCCTTGAGCCTAAGTATTGAGCAATACATTGTTTGCATATGAGCTATACAAACACCCATCTTAATCACGATTGCTTGACCACTTAAGTACATTACAATGTATATCTACATATTCTGTTTTTATTTTAGAAAATAAATAATAACAACAAAATAAAAATAAAATTGTACATTAAGTATTAGTCGTGGACTTGCATTACATGCTTAGAAAATATATTATAAATAAATACGGAATGTAGAATTTATAATTCCGGTCTATCTCTTGATCACAAATAAGGAGCTTAGAGGCTTTGCCTTTTAATAAAAATCTTGTCAATAGTGAAATGTAAAAATATATTAATTTGTACACTATCTGCATCTCTTTTAAACATTTGTAAAATTTACTATCGCACCACATAATATACTATAAATATTGTTTTGTAAAACTCTCTGTACGTTTAAGTACACACTTGAAATTAATTAAATTAATAAATAAAATCTTTTTAAGATAACAAATAAGTATTACTTCTTTCCCCACCAGAGGCTTCATATAATCAATCTCATCAAATGGAATGCATTCGTTACAATTTGGAATGTTGAAACTTTCCAAAAACATCAACCATAACAGGTCCCAAACTTTTTTTTTATAATCGACGCTAATTAAAACCGCAAACAATTAAGTACTAAAATATCCATAAAAATATCTTCACTCATTTACCTACAATAACCATATTATAAACTTCTCGAATTTGCACTTTCATTAGCTTCGGGGGGACGTTAGCGTTAGCATATTCGAAGCACTTCAACATAGGAAACGTTCGTAGGGAGAGAGGGAGAGGAAACGAAAAGTGAAGAAGTACCTTCGAAGCGCTCGCGTAGTTACACAGTGCATCGTTCAAAGTCAGTGTTCGGACGTCCCCCCTGCAAACAGTCATTGATGACTCTTGCTGAGAAGGTGGGAGTTGAACTCGTACACGTTGCAGCACTGTTCGCCGCAGATGTTGCACTTCCACGGGTTGGAGTCGCAGTGGCAGCCCTTGTGCAGGAAGTAGAGCGTCGAGTCCGGGAACGTGATGGAGCAGAACGTGCACACGAGCGAGGAGGGTAGTAGGGCGGCATCACCGTGGGTTGAGGTTATCACGCCGCCTTCGCACGGAGAAGATCGAGAAGCCTGAAATTTGTTGACATAATTAGATGACATTTGCCATATAAGAGTATGTTTAAACATTAAAATATATTGTAATACATGCATTATCCTACAGAAGAATGACGTTTTGAATGTTACATAATTAACATAGCTTTTAATAATATTTTGGAAAAAAGCGGAAGAGCAAAGTATCAATGCGTGAATGATGTATGGGGAACATACATTGGAACCGCGAGTCCGTCCGCGGGCAGAGATTCGGCGGCGTATGTCTTCCCGCAAGAGGCTCTTGAGCGGCGACACTTTGATAAGGGACGGGAGGCTCGACGACACGTCACGTTTGTCGCCGCTGTTCGCGTCGCCTTGCTCGCCGGAGTTCGACTCGTCTTGAGCATTTGGTTCCTATTCAACAACAATACTTAACATTCCAAATAATGTGCGACGTACAAATACATACGCAGTATACGTATCGATAAAAAATTTTTGTGAAATCAATTAGCAAATATAAAATTATTACGATTAGCAACAATGATTCATACACTTCATTAAAAAATCGTACTTATTTATTTTAAAAAGTTGAAACGAAGTACAGTTGCTCAAGTCCTGCCCGCGAGACGAATACCCGTTAGTTATTTAGTACGCATATTTACAGATGAGTTGAACTTTTTGATTTTGAAGCTTTTCATCATGATTCAACTTCCTTTAAAATTGAAAGCACTTTTTATAATATTACTGTTTATTTAAGCCAACAAAGTTTGCTAATGAAACTTCTAATGCATAACCTTTAAAAAAATTACTAAATTACTATTCTTCAACAATACAGACAAAACGAAAAAACACATACTTGCTTGATAGGTATGAGCGTGATGGACGGGGTGATGTTAGTGGGAAGGCCTGCAGAGAGTGAGCTGCTGGCGACAGCGCTGTCGCCGGACTGCGGTGAGCTCGGACCTTCGCCGTTCATACGGGACTCTGGAACGTTTGATTGTTTCTTTTAAAAACATTTAGCGATCATTACTATGTCTTATTGTTAAGGAAAACTAATAAAAATAAATCACTTTAATGGGGACAATAGATGGGACCACGCTCGCTGTAAAGTGTTCGAAAAGTCGAGAAAATAATATAATGAATTAATCGGGTTTAAAATCTGTTAAAAGTCTTTAATTTCTAAATATATAATACTCGCGTAAAATCAAACACTAGAGAATACTATACCTGAATTACTCATGTGGTTTGTTTGCCCTGGAGAGAAGGTGTCATTATTATCTGCCATAGATATTTCGACATGAGGGGTCAAATAGTGCATAGGTGGCGTTGCATTGTCAACAGATCTTTCGCCGTTACTATCTCCACTGTCGGAGTAAGCTGCCGCAACCGATACGGATAGTCCAGAGCCAAGAGCTCCGAGTGCATTCAGTGTGCTAGGGTCCATTGTACCATCGGCGTATGCGGCATTTGCGATGCCAGCAGCGAGAAGGGAAACAGAGTTATTGCCGGGACCTGGATTGTCGAGATCGATACCGTGCCTGAAAAATAATATTTCATTTTTAAAATAAAATCCATCCATCCATCATTTGGGGCAGTATTATAATGTTACCTGTTAAAGAAATGAACTCTGAGACTCTTCATTGTCGGCGCACGGTAACTACAAAGCGGGCAAGTTTTAACGAGGTCATGCTGTCCCACGTGTTCGTTTTGGAAGTGGGCACGCATCGCGATCTGTCGTTGGAATCCTCTATTGCAAATCGGGCAATGGTATGGCAAGCTTTTGGTGTGAGTTGTAAAGTGTTCGGCTAAATGATCCTTGCGGAAAAATCTCTTCTGGCACACCCTACATTCGTAGGGTTTTACGCCGGTGTGTCTCATTTTATGTCGGCGCATGTTAGCGCCATTTGAGAATTTCATATTGCACACATCACACTCGAAGAGCTTTCTGTGTGGCCGCGTGTCGGTGTTCTGAGCTGCGGCCACATTATTGTTATCCGGTGAACACTGCGCCATATGTGTATTTAAAGCCCGTGTGCTTAAGGTACTAAAACTATTGCAAGTGGTACATTTAAGTAATGTACCACTGCCCCGCTTTGGAGTTTCTTTACTAGGTGCTGCCACCGTCTGAAAGAAATATTTTGTCTATTTTATAAATATTTCTTAGAAACCCTAATAAATTTCGAATACCATGTAATACAATGTAATGTTTATATTTAACTTATAATAAAGACTAAGGATCTATACTAATATAATATGTTGAAAGAGATTGGTTAAAAATGCTCATTTGATTTCTCAGAATATATTTCGATTCAAACCAGTGTAGTTCCCTACACTGGTTTGAATTGAAAAATTTAAACATTGCATAAATATTAAATTTATCTAGGAAGTATATAGCCTAGGAATATATAGGATCTAACATTACTCTATGATACGAGCAGAACAGCAGTGCAAAAATAGAAAGAAATATTGCTTTGAAAGTAACTGCAGTTATGTGGGTCAGTGTGCGTATAACCCAATGTTTCATAAACAAAAATATTTAGCATTAAAAATATCTTTACAAATACACATTATTCATTTTTCCTATTATATATGTATACTGCTATTACAGATATAACAATTATATTAATATTTTGTTATACATATATTCAAAAATAATAATCTATATATTATAAAGCTGAAAAGTTTGTTTATTTGTTTGGTAGAACATGCTAATCTCAGGAACAACCACACCTGAACCTCAATTAATCCAATAAAAGTACACATAATTTCATACACAACATTATTTCATAAAAATAATGATATGAAAAATTTTCTTGTATTCCAATTCCACTGTTTCTTAAATAATCCACCTTTGTCAAGTTTTTTTTTTTTATGAATAAGAAGGACTACCTTTTTTTATAAGCAAGTTTTAAAATGCAAGTAAAAAAAGCAAGTGACCAAATAGAGTAACAAAATATTATATGCCTCAGGATATATTTTGATTTGATAGTGATGAAAACATAATGCTACATAATATTATCAAATTAATGATCATTAATGATACAAATTGTATTAACAATAGAAAAAAATCACAAATTCTCTGAACATTTCTTTTAACAAATAAAAACCTTGCTAATATACCACTAATTAAGTAAATTTTGAATAATTAAGTGTATTTAGAGCACAGGTTTAATATTATGGTCCATTAGCTGAAATATAATTATTACATAACAGAACTTAATTTTAAACCTGCATTCTTGCACCCCTGTTGAATTTTGCCAAAGTCGATTATTTAAATAATTCATACAACCGCCAATTGATTTGAGTCTGGATAAAAACTAAAGAAACATGTAAAGTCACTTAAACAATTATATCACATTTTGTTCATTAATGAACTTTTCAAAACTGTTTTAGTAGTAAGACTAAGACTTTCATGTACAACCAATTACCAAACAAACAAACTCCTTAGTTTATTTTTATTAAAGATATTAAAACATTTTCATTTTTTCCTAACTATAGATCGTTGATAAATAATATAAATGTATAATATATATTTCTCTATCATTAATAAATGGATCATCAATTTGTAAAAAAATAATCCTTATTCAACTAGGTAGTTCTTATTACAAGAATTATATAGATAATTTTGTAAAAGTATGAGGTTTAATATACTTAGTTTAAAAGATACTTCTAATAATTAAAGCTTAGAATGAAGACCAAAACAGGAAGGCTTTAAAAACTATGATTTGTCAACTTTATACTTGTATCAAATATAACTTAATAGGACAGCAACATGGTGTAGAATATAATTCTATGCTAATAATAAATTTGTGTGAACCAAGAGATATATAATAGATTACATAAGTTAAGTTTAAGTTCGTAATAAACATAATGGAATAGCAGCTATGTAAACCAAAGTAGGTTCAACAAAATTGCCCTACTTTTTCTACTGACATTGGGATGATGTTATTTTTTTAAATATTAAAGATATCACTCACCGGTTCATTTTTAACAGCAGCAAGATTTGGCGACACGGTGCCAGAGTCGGCCTCTGTTTCCCCTTTTGATGACATCACATTAACTCGCGGCCTTTTTTGTTCATCACTCTCCCGCCTCACTTAACTAAAACAAAAACACGTTATAAGCTGTATCCACTAACGATATAATAATCAAAACCCAACAAATTAAAGCTCCATTTCAATCTAAACACCTTGCAACTCATTCTTCAAGAATGGCGAGGTGACCCATTTACGAAAACATACGAATAATCGAGTTGCGATAGACTATTTATAAACCTTATCTATCACATCCTATACTTATTCCTTACTTTATAATCACCAATCTAATCTGTTAAGTCCAATTTAATTTGCAATTATTAACAAGACATAGCACTCACTTGCTGGCCCGTCTCGATACCTACGTCGACACTCGACAGCCAGAACAGCGGTATTTTAGGGAGAGATCGCTATGTGGCCTAATTCAATGCTCGAACTCTATGCACAAAATACGTGTTACGCGAATAACTGTAAATGCACAAATAAGTGGGTCCCCACTTTTAGTTAACCGCAATTTACAAATAAATCATGGTATCACATTTAGTTTACCTTTTTAAATTTTCTTAAATGAAATCACTAACATATTTTAAACGAACCCATTCCATACAACTAATACTAGCACTAATATGAAGTATCTACTATCTACTCTCTCACTCGTCTCGCAACTCGATAGATCAGATGAACTAAAAAAACTTGTTGCGATATTTGCATTTCTAGGTGGTAGCAACACTGATTGACATTTTAATCTTCATAGACACATTTTTTTTGTTTGTATTTAGAGTGACCACATAATCAGTATTTATTTTCGTACATTAAGAATTTTACCAAATTTTAGACTATAATTTTGTAGACGTAATAAATAAATAATTCACAGCCAATTTTAGATCGTTTAATTGTACTTTTCATGGTAATAATGGCAAGAAAATTTGTTCATTTCTGTTGTGGTATAGAGATATAATTTGCAGTTTTGAAGCTAATAGAAGGCAGAAACCATAAAAATATAATAATTTTATGAAATAATTGGGACATTGTTTCAGTTTATTCGAATAATTGATCGATCATTCGTAAACAAATGTCATGCTTATCCATATTATAGCACGTTGTGTGTGTAGCACGGAAATGTGTGTATACTGCTCGGAGGTGTACTGTGTCAATACTCAATTGTCAAATCAGAATATTGTCAAATGTCAAAAAGTGATTAATATTCATAATTCATTATTGACTGTTCGACGAAAATATTTTAGTTTTATGTAGATTGTGGGTAAAAATAATACCTCGTTGTAAGTGAATAGGTGCAAAATATAAATAAAAAGTGAATTAAAAATAATTATATACTTATTAAAAAATTTCTACATGTTGATGTTTTTTACAAGTGTTGTTTATTGTGCATCCATATGAATCACAATTTGTTTAATTATTCTTTGAAAGTGACTTTCTGTAATGGACATGTTTGTCGGGTGAAGAAAGTTATAAGCACGTAATTAAAAGAGTAAAAAATGTGCACACCACCAATTAGTTCGTTTTTTGGCCAGTGGAGGCTATGGATACGACCTTTCTTTATAGCTACGTATATCCTGTTGGTAATTGTATTAGTGCCAACGCTCGTTGTACATGCCATAGAAAATGGCTTTACAAAATCAGATCAAGGAACCCTTGTTGCTGGTGGGTTTGTTCTCCTTGCCATGCCAATATCAATTTGGCAGATTACACAACATATAGTCCATTATACTAAACCTTCCCTTCAAAAACACATTATAAGGTGAGTGAAAGTTAACAAAAAGCAGTGCTTTCCTGTAAAGATTCCCAGTATATTTTTAATCCATGAGTCAGTAAATTTTAAGTTGTTGTCTTTAATATTTGTTTTCCTCATATGAATCATTTTCCTTTAACTTGCAGGATCTTATGGATGGTACCAATTTATGCCTTAAATGCATGGCTTGGATTGGAATTTCCCGAGCAGTCCATTTATATGGACTCTTTGAGAGAATGTTATGAAGCCTATGTAATTTATAATTTTATGAAATACCTTCTGAATTACCTCAATGATGGTAATGACCTTGAAGCTTCATTGGAATTAAAACCACAGGTCTATCATATATTCCCATTGTGTTGTTTGGCCCCATGGGAAATGGGAAGGTAAGATGATTGATGATTTTATTTTTAATTTATGACTGTACCCATTATGAAATATTAAATCTTTCTTAGGGAAAGTTTTTTACCCAATTATTTCATAATATTACCTAAAAATTAACTAAATTTGAATATTAAACATATTTGAGCTATAATTTTGATGAGGAAATTTAAGTAATAATGATTCTTTTCCTCTTGTTTGTCTGAAATTATATATAAATATAATTATGTTTATCTAAAAAGTAATAATGACCTCCTTATCTCATAAACATTCTTAGTTGCAATCAAAGAATAAATCACTTTTTAATTGAAATTTAATAATGCTAAAAACAAGTCTTAAGAGAGCAGTGACTGTTTAAATTACTAGACAAAATTTTTTACTCAGTTTTATCACTGAATTAACTTTATATAATATACATTTTAATTAATGAATATATAGAATTGTTCAAAAATATAAAATTGTTATTAGTTAAACATGTTGTTTGCCAATTTAATTGATTTAAAAATTATTTTCAGTGAATTCATTCATAATTGTAAGCATGGTATCCTGCAGTATACACTTGTAAGGCCTCTAACAACAGTAATATCAATGATATGTGAGCTCTGTGGTGTTTATGGGGAGAGTGACTTTAGTCCCAACGTAGCGTTTCCTTACATGATTGCTATTAATAATTTCTCACAATTTGTGGCTATGTACTGCTTGGTACTATTCTACCGAGCCAATAGGACTGAGCTAAAACCAATGAAGCCTATTGGAAAATTCTTATGCATCAAGGCTGTTGTGTTCTTCTCATTCTTGTGAGTATAATTTAAATTAGAAGAAACAAGTTACTTCACTATCTTTTGAAATTTATCTGTGTTGAAATCAAACTGGTTCTGTGTGTTAAATTAGACTGTACATAGTTGATAAATTCTTTAGTAGATTAAAATCTTACAATTAATTCATTTATGTATCTTTATTTTTTATATTTTTTTTTAAGTTTTGTATGATTTATTTTTCAGCCAAGGTGTAATCATCAATATTTTGGTATACTGTGGTGTGATATCAACAATATTTGATATTTCTGATAAAGACAAGATAAAGATTATGTCTTCCAAATTACAGGTCTGTGCACTTTGTTTACTTTACCACCTTATCTACTAATAAACAGATATCCAAACATGGCTATTGGCTATTGCCTCTAAATAAATGTCAGTTGATTGACCTCTAAAATATGATATAAATTTTATGTTCATGAAGATGGGATTTAATAAAAAAAAAAATAAAATAAAAACTTTATTTATTTGCCTTCACAACTTATACTATTACAATAGAACAAAATATGTAAACGTGTAGCATTTACGTTGTGAAGGACTAGTGTCTGAAATAGGTCTGTGAAAGACCTGTAGTACAGATCACTAGCCCCCCTCGCGGATGACACTACTTAAATACATTTATAACTTAACATAATAAACAAATGGCAAGAAGAGAAAAAACAAAACAATAGACTGAACTTAATATCTACTTCTACTTAAAATAATATAGACCTATTAATACGTGACCAGTGTATGTGTAGTGAGTGTTTGTCTGCATGTATGTGTGCGCGTAATAATTTTCCTTGTACTAATAGCTAGTTCCTATCCTAATGAAGGAATGAATTCCTTATATAAATATTTGAAAAATTAAAAAGATTATAATATGGATAGTGAGGTACAATTCATACCCTCATTTTTTGTTTTACATAAGCACTGCTTTCTTTTAAAATAATGAAATATTTATGAACTTTATATTTAAATAGTGTATATTGTAAATAGTGTATATTGTATATTTAATAGTACAAAAATGTTATAGTATTGAAAATACATTTCTTTTACTATGAATCCAATTATCAAATGAATAATATTTATTTTTCAGGACTTCCTTATATGTATAGAGATGTTCTTAGCGGCGATTGCCCATCACTACAGCTTCTCGTACAAGCCGTATGTATCGCCCCTGGACCCGTCTCCATCTTGTCTCGGCTCGTTCTTGGCTATGTGGGACGTGTCGGACGTGAAGAGAGATATATCTGAGCACCTTGGTGTTGTGGGTAAGAAACAGTTGTTTATTCTCAGACTATAAATTTTTTAATAATAGAAAAATTGCCCGAAATAAAAACCCGCGTTTTCCGTATTGTCAGACTATCTGTATATAGCTTTGTAATCCTGCAACGGATAGAATAAACAGCTGCTAGATAGGAAAAGCGAGTAGCTAGATAACTTTATCCAATGACTAGCCGCGCCCCGCGGTTTCACCCGCGTGGCTCCGTTCCTGTTGGAGTTAGCGTGATAATATATAGCCTATAGCCTTCCTCGATAAATGAGCTATCTAAGACCGAAATAATTTTTCAAATCGGACCAGTAGTTCTTGAGATTAGCGCGTTCAAACTAACTCTTCACTTTTATAATATTAGTATAGATTTACGTAGCTCCCATATACATTTTTTTTCTAACAAAAACAGCTTTGATGGAAATAATTCTATGTAAATTTCAGGAAGCTCATTCAGTAGGAGATTACGAGGTAAAACGCAGTATCACATGACAAGAGGGTATGACGAGAGTTCGAGATTGGTTACTGAACAGGATGCATCGAGTTCTGCACCTGACTTGACGGTGGAAGCGACTGAACCGCCTTCAGTAGAAGTTAGACCATCCGTGTATGGCTCACTCGAAAATACCATAGCCACTGGCTCACTGAACTCAGAAACTGACCCTTTACTCGATATATCTGACGATAACAAAACGCCTGACCCGAAAGTTTAATAATATATTGCATGAAATGCTTGATATATTTCGTTATGAATCACAATATTTATTGGATACTGATTTTCATATATTATAACTGAAGTGATAGTAGTCTTATCTCGCTAGATTAAGTATTAATATTGCATTCCAAATTTCTAGGACAATTATTTACATTTCGTCAAACCACTGTACTTAACCAGAGTATTTTGTGTGCTGTTTACTTTAAAATAACTATCGAGTGCAATTTTAGGCTATAATATACTATATCAATGTACATAATATGAAACATAATCATAGTATAACCCAGTTGCTAAAATAACACCTATGATTTAATGGGAAGAACAAATTAATAATCTTTACTAATAATTTCGTTCGTTCCTTATAATCATTTGAGCATTTAATTAAATCTCAACTAAAATAAAATAAATAAAAGATTTTGTTAAGAATAAAAAATGAACTTAATAAATGATTTTGTACATGTAACGTACTGAATAAGTACAAAATATCAAAATTTTATATTCATTATTTTTATTTCAATTGCCTAGATATGATTCTTATAATATATTGTGTTTTTTTGTCTTAAGTTTTAGAATAACTTCGTTTTCGAGTATTTTTCTTGCCATAAAGTGTCAAGTTAATAGTACTTGGATGCATAATAATTAATAATTAATATTGTGCGGATGAAAAAAAAAACTTTATGGTGAATAATCTGGAATGTGATATATTGTTAAAGGATGTAATTGCATTGCATTGTTGTATGAAATAAAAAGTTTTTCTAAGTTGCGAATTTCATTTATTTCTTATAATTATTATAAACAGGAAAATTATAACTAAAGTCATGTAGTTGTACATAAAATGCAAATTTAATTATTATAGTATCACATACATTCGATATAATATTCTTAAATACTTAAATATTCATTTAATTATTGGCTAAGTACAAATAGCTTTTATAAAAATATTATGAACTAGCTTCCGCCCACGACTTTGTATGTGCATCCCCATTTTTCCCCGTTCCCGCAAGAATTTCGGGAAATCCTTTCTTAGGGGACGCCTACGTTATGACATCTACCTGCATGCCAAATTTCAGCCCGATACGTCCAGTGGTTTGGGCTGTGCGTTGATAGATCACTATATCAGTCACCTTTGAGTTTTATATATATAGATGTACTGTAGGGGTCAATAACACACACCGTAGGGACACAGACCCCTACAGTGCTTAATCTCTTAAAATCTTGATAATTACCTACGACTCCTCTTCTTTCATTGAATGATGGAAAATGAATTTTCAACAAAAGAGGTAGCTAAAATAAAACGTATACCGGTATAACTGTTGATCATAATAAATATGTATATTGTACAATGCATTCCAAAAAAGTTTATTCCTAATATATTATTAGTTCAGGATCCATCGCCCATTTTTGCAAGTGATTACTATCAAGCTAATTTTCCGTGAGTAGCTTTATTTTTATGAGACGCCCAATAATTTCCTGTACGAAACTCTCGATTGTGGTAGCTAACAGAGGTAACAAGGATAAAATTTTTTGATTTGATGGTTCTCAAATATTTATTACGCAATTTGTAGGACAATATGTCTGTTGAATTATATAAATATTAACTAAATGAAAACAAAAAAATCTGCTGGTTATAATTTATGATGACCTCGTTATCGATACACATTGGAAAGGACTCTTTGATCAAACTATAGACTTTGTAGGACAAATATTTTTTCGAATAATTTAGATAATTATCTTGAGATTGAACAAAAAAAAAATTCAGTTAGTAATAAATATTTGAGAACCATCAAATCAAAAAATTGTATCCTTGTTACCTCTGTAAGCTACCACAATCGAGAGTTTCGTATAGGAAATTATTGGGCGTCTCATCAAAATAAAGCTACTCACGGAAAATTAGCTTGATAGTAATCACTTGCAAAAATGGGCGATGGATCCTGAACTATATGGATTTACTATTTTAGTAAGTAGCTAGTATGTAATTTAAGTAATCAATTTTCAGAACAAATATGCATAATTATTTTGCGTAATCAAATATATATAACAGATTGAACTTGACTTATCTAATAAGTTTATTTATTTATTTATAATAAACTGTTTTTGGTAATGGATATGTAACCATCTTAAACTAAAATACGTATTACATAAATACTGATGTGTTATATATTACTGTATAGGAATTAAATCGCCTTTCTGTCGAATAAATGCGCTCCAGTTAATATTTAGATTTACCCAAATCATAATTTTTGCTACATTTGAAATTTTCCAATGCTGTTACACCAGCTTTTAAACTGTTCATCTCAATTCTATTCCAAAGTGATCCCATTACTATATAATAGAAGCATACACCGGTCATTAGAATCTTAATTACATCTGCAATTATGCTATTGGGCCAAAATCCGACTGAACCAAGGAGAAACATGAAAATCAATGTTCCGGTAAAAAGGTACAACTTTTTCGATTTAGCTACAGTCACCATTGCTTCCTTACAAACTTTGATTGCTTCTATTATTGTATCATCATAACTATCAATTGAACTCTGTGATCGTATTTTATTTTTAACATTTGACGGTTTTATTTTCAACTGCAGAGATACAGCATTGTGGTCGGAGTATGAAAAGTTTTGACCTGGTACTCTATCTTCCAGAGGATTTTTCATGTCAATCACCTCGGCCTGAAATATAATTATTTATGTTAATTAATGGTTTTAATATGTTTTTAATAGCTTCATTATTGTGTTTGTTATGACAAGTAGGTCTGGTTAATTACGGTCTGTCCATCACATTACTATGAATATTTATGTACATTTAAAAATTTCCTATTTATAAGAAATTATTAATATTTAAAGAAAACTGTTAAAATGAATATAAAAAACATTACCTCCCAAGCAGGATCTACATGATACAATATATGATCAATTCTCTTTCCCTCTGGACAGGCTTTTGCTATTTTAGGATTAGAATAACTATTGTTGATATTATCACATGTCCCTATTGCTTTTATCGATGTTGGGCCATCGCCAGCTGCTCCAACGCTGCCTGGGTCTATCAAGTTTGGTATCTGTGTTATTAATCTGTAAGTGTAACGAATGAATAATTTAACATACTTACAACATACCTAATAAAAAATGACCTCATAAGAAAAAATTCCAATATTAAAATAATGTAGATAGTTACGATATTATAGTTTTTGACGTGATAACGTCTTTAAAATCGTTTTAGTCGGGTGACATGTTCAGAAACTTGTGTCACACCAAAACCTCACGAGCGCGATCACAGGTATAACGAGAGAAAGACGGACCGATCTCCCGTCTCATCTCGAGCGCTGCCACTGCATTATGTTATCACGTAAACATCTCGATCGTAAACCTACTTTACAAACAATCAATTTTCTTTTTATGTAGGATACTTACTGATATCCATACATATTATAACAAAAACCAAAATTTATGAAATTTAGGCATCTAATCTTAATTTTGTATTCCATCAAAATGTTTAATATAAAAAAATCTAAATTATTATAACGGAAATGACTTGCAGAAATTACCTAAAGGACAGTTCTCCTGGTGCAGTATTGAGATCTCCCGCTAAGATAGATATGTCAGCTGGTGGTGAGGTAAGATTAATAAATTCAGCCGTGGAATGTGCTTGCAGAACTCGATGCGCCAAATATATGTCATCTTCATTGTATTCTGCATGTAACTGGATAAAAATTTCATATACTTACTTTTTTTATTTTTTAAATTATTTTTGGAACATCGAATTTGTTGAGTGAGATAGTTTGTAGTGAGTTTACAAAAAAATTAGGCCCCTAAATAAAATAAAACAATACCCGTCTGATTAATATATAAAAATAGTGTTTTATAGCGTATTGTATATCCATAATAATTTTTATCATTAAGTATACATGTTTTGTCAATTACATTCGTTTGTATAGGAGATAATATGTTAATGAGTCCATGATAGCATAGTGTTAAACTAACATTGAACTGCAATTATTAATATCTTCAATTACAATGAAACATAAAACAAAGGAATTAATAACAAAACATACATAGTGGTTATTGAGCTTTCAAATTCAAATAAATTTATTTGCCAAAAAACATGGTATACATAGATGTTAACAATAGAGTTCCAGCATGTTCACTGTTCAGCCATTATTAACAGCATGCAAATTATGTCACTTAAATATAAATCAAAACATAGATAACTGGGATTTTTTTAAATATGTATATGACAAGCCATAGGTGTGTTTAGAATGTTAATTAAAAACAAATAAAAATATAATAAGTGTGATAATCCTCGGTAATCATAATCCTCGGGAAAAGGGAGTTTTTCTTTTGTTTTGGTGGTAAATGTTAAAAATATGTATTGACGTTTCAAAAGTGCTTCTCGAAGAAGTCTTATTGAATAAATAAATGTTTGAGTTTTGAGTTTGTTTTTATGGGAAAAACAAATATATTTAAAAAATTAATACTAGGTACCAAATATTATTTCACAAATTTACCAATCATTGAACACTGATAAACTCAAATTCATAGATTATTTCAGCTAGTGTTATCATGTCAAGAGCTTTATCTTTTTATTACTTACGTGAGTACAATAAACATTTATCAGTTTTTCCATGTATTTTATCCTGCACAGGCCAACCCCTTTGCCTCCAAACCAGTCACCATGGTGTATTTTGTGTATGTAGCCATTTAATGGCCACTGGTGATAGAATACATCTTGTATGAGCCATTTAGAGAATACACACAGTCCTGAACCCAACACACCGCTAAAATCATAATATTTTTTTTTTCTATAAATATGAATATAAATTATATTTAGTACTAGGCAGATTTCCTATTATTTATAAAAATCTTAGAATATATTTTTCATCATGTTTATAATAATTAAAAATTTACAATTTTAAATAAAAATACTTTAATCTAAAAATCACAAAACAATAATTATATTACAATCTTTTTTCAACTATAAAAAAATATTATTAAATTATTTAATAATTATAAGTATTTACCTATAAAAATAATGAGAATATGGCAAGGCAGTACTTATGTTTTCCTTCAAATATAAATAATCCTGTTCACTCCAAACCTCTTGCAGGCACACTATATTATGATCACTAGTGATTAAATATTTTGCTATTGCTTCCATTCGTTCCTTACGGTTTTTTGATACAAATGGAATGCCCCTAAACAATAAAGAATAATTTTAAATTTTAAATCATTAAAAAATATTTATGGATAAAAAAGAAATATACACACCAACAGTTCAAAGTAAAAACGTTTAAAGTAAACTCCATATCTAATAACTAGGAATGTGCAATAAATTCTTTGAATATTGTAAAAACTATTTTTCTTTAAAAAGTGCAAGCACAAGTAACACGTTATTGTATGAAACGATTAGTAAGCAAATATTAACTAGGTCAATCTTATATTGATTAACGTATAAACAGGTATATATTGAACGTAACTATGTTAATTACTGTAGAAACTACAGCAAAACAAAAAACTTTATACACTGTAGCCACACTATGTAGCTGCAGCCAAAAGCGGCAACAGCTGATTTATAAATGATAATATTTGATGTGATTTGTCATTTGATATGCCAACTGTTGACTGTTGGCTTCATGTGTCAGTTTTGAACATGACAGTGACACAAATGTCAGTCTGATAACCACAGAGTAGGTCAACTGCATAGATTAGATACATTGAAAGAAAGAACGTAACGAATAGGCATGATGGTACCTTCACTTTTAAGGCAAATTAAGTAGGTACACAAACAATGTGCACAAACATGCGAGACTAAAAACTGTTTTGACTTCTATAACATTAGCTTTAAAATAAAAGAACCTGTTAATTATAAATATTTTTTTTATTGTACATTCGAGGTACTACCACAATTTTCAACTAATCAGTTTTAAATTCAAATGATTACAGGATTTTCGTGTTGGATTCCTATATTACACAGCTGGTTGACACCTCCATTTTCTACATTAGGTTCAACAGTTCCACCTTGAGCCATATATGGATTTTGTTCAAAGGAACAGTGCAGTCCTGCTAATTTCAGGGCTGTATTAGTCCTTGGAACATAGGCATCTTTGCGTTTTTTTCTACCTGTAACTAATGTCTTTGGTGGCTTATACATTGCAGGACGATTGTGCCTTTCTATGTGTTCATTCAATTTTGCCTGTAAATTAAAATAAATGTACATTTACATGTTTTACTCTGCTTTTTATGTAATTTCCACAAATTTGAGTAACAATAAAATTTACCATTGTAGTCAATTTTGCATCACAAAGATGGCAATTAAATGTCATCCCTTCATGTTTTACTTGTATGTGCTGCTTTAGATTGCTGTTCCTTGAATAATGCCTAGAAATAAAAAAAGGTTCGTACATTTTTATTACGGGAAATAATAAAAAGTAAAATGAATTTATTTACATAATTAAACACATACTACCTAAAACAGTTTTCAAAAGGGCAAAAGTAAATTGAATTTTCCCTGGAATTCGCGTGAAGTTTAACATGACGGACTATGTGCTGTCTTCGGTTAAATGTTTTTCCACAATCATCACATATATATTCTGAAAATAATAATGTTTTTCTTAAAATACTGTTTTTTTTTTGTATTATGTCTAGCAAGATCATAGTCATCCATGTCTTTGTATTGTATTTTTTTTTACATTATTTTATATAGGCTAAATATTAAAAATCTTACAAAATATTTTATGGCTTCATGAAGATGTGAAATCAGTCGCAAGACTTTATAGTCTTTGTGCAGCATTAGCAGATGAGGTGATTTGCATGAGACCAATTTACAAAATACAAGATATTTAAATAATGAAACAATATAAATACAAAACTTTATTTGTATAAGAAGAAAAATAATATTATATACCTTCGGACTGATGATTTGTCTGCTTGTGACGCAATACATCCGTCCATCTTGTAAATTGTTGATTGCAGTGCTCACATGTGAACACTTTATGGTTTCTTATATGCTTCTTCTGTTCCGTTATAGTCACAAATTGTTTTGGACACATTGGACAACTGCAACATTTAGAATGTCAATATACTGCCTAAAATTATACATGTATTAAACTTTTAGAAATTCAGATACTGTTAAATAAAATCACTGCTTTTTTGCCACATTTCTAACTTAATGTGTCCATTTAAATCATAGTTAGTAATTATTGAGTTTGGTTAAAGTAGTAAATATTTATCATAAAAATATATTATACATACTTGAAAGCCTTAATTCCTGTGTGATGATACATATGAGTGCTCAATTGATGCTTATGTTTAAAGGAGAGTGGACACTGTTCACATGCAAATGGTTTGGTTCCATCAAGATGCTGTATTTTATAATGCCTTTTTAAATTTTGCCTGTTTGCATATTGTTTTAAACATTTTGGACAGCTGAAACAGTAACAAATTTGAAAATATGTTCTATACACTTACACATAGAATTTAAAACAGTTTGATGAAAAAATATAATTAAGTAGCTATGTTTAGTCATTAACATATTTTATATCATGTTTATAGGAAGGATAATATCATTCTTGTTGTAATTGTATCACTATTGTCATTGTAATGCTGTTTTTAGTGTGCAATAAATAATTTTTTGTTTATTCCTCATAATGAGGAATTCATTTCAGGCCCATATAAGACAAAATAAATACTTACGTATACAATACATCTGTATTATAGCTTCTATGTGCACTATTTATATGTCTCTCTAAGTGACTTTTGCTTGTGTATGATTTTCCACAGCCATCTTCAACACAGGTAAATGGTTTCTAACAATAAATAGCAATATTATGTTATTTTATACACTCAAAATAATTAAGGATTGTTTAATAGAACTTACATAGTTAAAATGTGTTAAGTGATGTTGTGTTAATCTATGAGGTCTATCAAATTCAGCTGAACAGCCAACATGTGCACATTTATATTGCTTCTTTGATTTTGGTTCCTCATCTTCCATATCTAGGTAATCTTAAATTAACAATAAGATATACTCCAAAATAAAAGCGTCATGAACTAATTTTTTCATTTGTAACTGAAATTTTTAATTTTAATTTATAGGTATAATGTGCGGAACTATAAATGAATAATAAATATTTTTTAAATCTACATAGTAACGATTTCTTACCGGGAAGCTTCCCTATTCGTTGGATAACACTACTTCATTTATATTACAAGGTAAATTAAGGGAGTAATAAATAAATAATAGAAACATAATATAACAATTCGAATACATAAGCACAATAGCCCAGAATTTTCTTTTTTAATTAAATATTATACTTTTATCCACCAAATGTTAAGTGTGTTTGTAAAAATTGTATTTTAGAGCGCATTGAAACTAAAAGTTAATACAACGAAATCAAAATATCAGTAGAAAACTTGCGAAAATATGAAAATCTTTCAATTTTCATGTCTAGACCACTCATATATTATGTCAACTGTCAAGTGTCAACTGTCAACACTCAACGCCAAACCCACAAGTCACAAGCCCAACACAAGCCCATAACCATAGAGTAAAGTAATTTAACGTCACAGATCTACTATCTGTGTATATCGTGTACCGTGCGTGTACCCAACGTGTACCTATATCGGGTAGGTACCCTGGGGTACCCATGTGCATAACCACTGCATAACCGTGTATTAGGTGTAAGCTTCTTGGCATAACCCAACAGCAACAATCGCATTTTTTCCATTTTTTTTTTTGTTATGCGCATATTACCTACACCTTCCTCAAGCCCTTATTAGTTATTACACTTCCCTAAAAAAATAAATAAGAAGAAGGTGAGAAGAAGCTTCTGAAAACACTGTCCTAAATTTAGAAATTAAATTAGATAATGCTGATTATGAGAAGGAGGATAGGACCAGCGGGTGCAGAAATTGTCTACGAATTCATTCAAAATCGTTTTACACACGTTTTACATATTATTGAATCTGGTGACATCATTAATTCAGAAGCAAAAACTTTTATCCTATGAGGAATTTTGGTAGTCTAGTACTTCCAATTCGGCTTTACTTTTAATAGTACTTTTGAATGCTAGATAATGTTTTGGAACCGAAGCCGTACTTTTTCAAATCACCCCCCTGCACTACGGAAAGGGAGAGTCTCGATTTTTTCCCCTTGTCGCACGATTTTTGTACGGCGGAATAATGGATTAAAAGTAGTATTGAAATAGTATGACACAGATGCCGTGCAAAATCAAATGACCAAACCCCGGTAATTGTCAGAAAATAAAAAAAAATATTCCGACTTTGTGGACTACCATTTTTGTACGGCACTCTGTGTTTTCTTATTATTTTTAACTAGATTTCCGCCCGCGGCTTCGCCCGCGTTCGCAAAGGAAAACCCGCATAGTTCCCGTTCCCGTGGGATTTCCGGGATAAAAACTATCCTATGTGTTAATCCAAGTTACCCTCTATATGTGTGCTAAACATTGTAATCGGTTCAGTAGTTTTTACGTGAAAGAGTAACAAACATCCATACATCCATACTTACAAACTTTCGCCTTTATAATATATATTAGATAGATATTAGATAGATGGACATGGGTGGTTAGAATGCCGTACAAAAATATGTGACGGTATAGTGCTGAATTTTATTATTTTATGCTCTTATATATCGTCACCTGGTGGTTCAAATGACCTATAACTTTTTCAACATGGGCCTGTAGTCTAATAAAATTTGTCTTGGTCTGCTTCAACCTGCTTCTTTTGTGTAGAACGAACCAACGTTGTCAAGCGCCGGTATGCGCTTATAAGTTTCCAGCTACTTTCTGCATACTGAGGCGTATGCAGAAAGATAGCTGGAGTTTGAGTACAAGACAAGCAAGCATTTATTCTCCTAAAAGTGCCTAAAACTGAGTTATCTTTTTGAATGTAGATTATACAAACGGATCACAGATAAAAATATAACTTTGACCATTGTGGTTTCTTTACTATTTTATTGCTATCTAATAATAATAATAATGATGACAGCTGGTCCACTGTCTGTGTGATTTGTTAAAATTTCAATCGTAATTTTGATGTTAGTCGGTCATTGTATATTTTTTTGTAAATAATGCGATTTGTGTATACATAACTTAATTTAAATCACTGAAAGTAAATAGATTGATTAAATGGTGAATATTGGCGTTTGCTTGGTCAGCTGACGAATATAAACAAAGGAATGTCAAAAGTGCAATTGGCCGTAGATAACCAAAAAGGATCCAACCCACAAAATGTTACTTTTGAGTTATTGAAGTTTGAAGTTTAACCTGTGTTTGTTCATATAAAGACTTGCTTGTGTTAATTGCTTCTTAAGGAAAAGTGTGTGTGTCAATGTATATTTTATTCTTACAAACAAATTTTATTGAATTTAGTTTTATTTCTTGAAATATTCAGCTAAATGTGTGTTAGGATCGTTTTTGATAAAACCTATTTTCAATTATGATAAGTGAATTTTCATTTCGCAACAACGATTCAAAGTAGCTAATTGCTACTAAGATCCTTATTTTTTTTTAATTTCATAAATAAAACAACTAACTTTCAATTTTTTTTTCATTATTTATATAAAACATATTAATTGTATCCGATTTACTATTCTTCTTCGTGTGCGAAGTCCGGTTCATCGCCATATCTACATCGACATGAAGTCTTGGATTGCCCCCTTGGATTGATTTATAGAAATCCAGGCAGTATTTAGATAAATAGTCAAAGATTGACTTCAAATCGTCTAATTGGGCTTTTCTTTAACATTTGGCCATAGTCATTGAAAATCATTATCGAGCCCGCCCATACATACAACTTTTGCATCGACTAAACTGATCTGTCGAGCTGTATTCTCCTCTTGAATTCAACATGACTAAACTGTTTAGTCGATGGAGGTGCGCATACAATCGATTTCAGTCTTAATAATTTATATCCCCAACAAACCTTACAGTCTTCTATAGGCAATTCTTGAATGAAGGTAATAAAGATCACATGAGCGGGTGATCGATAGTTGTACGAGTATTTTTTTTTTTTTTGTTACTTCGACATATTCGTCAGCTTCGTAAATTTTTTCAGGTATTTTCAAAGTGCTTCTATTTTCGAAAAATCGGTATAAAAAAGGCAAAGATGTGTGACCCGATCAAGATACTTGGAGTGTGAACTTAATGCATGCCTAACGCCTCAAGCTTTAAATACATAATATTCAGTCTATCCAAATGTTCTGAATCGTTTTTGTTATTAAACCAGTATACATTTCTACAAAATTCAGTTTAATAAAAGAGATCCATGCTTTCTGAATCTTTTTAGTGATTTATCTATTGCATCATAATATCATAAAAATTAAATATCTAAAAGGATCCACATGCTTTGGATTTTTTTAAACATTTTAGTTTTGTGTTAGTTTCTTAGACTGAGCGTTTTACAATATGATCCAAGAAGAATGGATCGTTTTTACGAAACTAAAATATGGCTTCTCCATACATGTGGGTTGGTACCCAGTGTCAATTTAACGTCAAAATATTCATATTTTACTTGGACTGTTTTTGCTAATCGAAAATATAGACCTAGACGAGCAGTTTGGTATATTTAACTCATTTTCGGTCATGTTGTGGGTTGGATCCTTTTTGCTTATCTACGGCCAATTGTGAGTCGTATTGATGCAATAAACTATCTGAAAAGAAAAACAATGGATGTGGACGGTTCTGCCATTCCCGGGGAGATAGATCAAAATCTCTTGTTGCAATTTAGTTGCATGAACACCACAGATAGAGATGAACTTATAAACCAAATGCAAAGACTTCTAGGACCTAGTTTAAATTATAACACTGCAAGTTTTTTTCTAGATATGAGTAATTGGTAAATAGCCCATTCAAAACAAGTATTGTTAAAAGGTGAAGTATTACCGATTGGAAAGATTTTCATAGATGATTTGTTATTTTTTAGGAACTTACAAGCAGCAATATGTTGTTATTTAGATTATAGTCTACCACCCAAACTTCCATCCATGTCTCTTAAAGCAGCTCAAACACAGGAGTCGGCAGTTGGTCCCGGATCTTGGTAAATTTTATATTGTACCTATATACCTACTACTATTTTAAAGTTTCTTTTAACCTTATGAACTTATATTTCATCATTATTTAGAAGAATTAATATTCTAATTGTATAAAAGTGTGCCAGTAGGCTTATCTTTTCCAATGATATAATTTTTTCAACAACATTTAATTTCTTGCTATTTTTTCTGCTTCCTACAATGTGGAATCAGCATTCTTATTACTGTTATTAATAAATTACAAACAATGTACTAACTAAAGATGCATCAATGAAAACATTGAATTTTTTTTGGATATGACCTTGAACATAATAAATAAATAAATTATTTTGGATAGTAAAATTATTGAATTAATTATTATTGAATTATTTTTGCCTATTGATAGGTGTTAATTTTATTTTTAAATTAATTTATATTATTATTAACTATATTATGATAACAGTTTTGAACAGAATTGGAGTATAGCAAATACAGGCACAGAAGGATGGCCAGGGAGTTGTAGGTTGATTCAGGCTGGAGGTGAACCTTTGGGAGCCACTCCTGTGTACGTACCACCTTTACCACCTGGACATACAACTACAATAACTATGAAACTTGTAGCACCCAGCTCCCCCGGAACTTTTAGAGGCTATTTCCACTTAGTTACAGAAAAAGGAGAACAAATAGGAGGTAAGTTCCATATTAACCATTAGTTTATTTTTTTTAGATAAAATTAATCAATGTTTAACATTAGTGCTGATTTACACAGGGTCAGTAGACAAGTCAGTCGCAGCGCCAATTTCGGCACCGCGACAGACTTTAACTGTTTACATGAAGTAAGTAGTAATGGTGCGTTTCTCACGGTGACCACACGTTTGTGAAGTCAGTGGGAAAAATGAATTCGCGAAAACAACTGAAACAACGATTTAATTATTTGTTGAAAAATTTATCAATTTTGCTGTTGAATGAGTTAATAGAAATTGTAGAAAATGAGATATAACTAAAAATAGACGACAATGGGTAAGAAAATGGATTTAGGGATTTAATATCCCAAAGACATTTCGTCTTTGCCATATAATTGCAACAATTTGAAGGTTTCGCCTTGGCTTACGGGTCATTTTTATCGCCAGCGAAAAAAACGTGGTCACTCTACAACGCAGCAGCAATGACTAACCACGCACTTACTTGTCTGTTTACACGGGGTTTATTTGGCTGACTTGGGGGTGCGCGGGTAGCGGGGGGCGCCAACTGACTCTAAAATATTTGTGTCCGAATATTCAACTCAGCGCTGAGTTCAAGCCTCTGTGCTGACTTCAAATCTGTTTACACAGGGTTTTTTTCGGGTCAGCACTGATTTGCCTCGAATTTGTAGTCAGTTACTGACCCTGTGTAAATCAGCACTTATTTATGTGTGAACATGATGTGTTATTTGAATTGCTATTGGCAAGATTGCACAATATTTTGCAAAAAGCTGTTTTTTAATAAAATAAATAATTAAATATGAGAATGATCTATGAAATGGTAAGGAAATAAATAAATTTATGACGCAAAGAAAGATAAATGAATAGAACAGGGGCAAAATTTAACCTAAATATAAATCAATCTTTATGTTTATTGTTTTACTTTTTACAGATACATTATGGGTAGAAATAAAAGTAGAATCTGAGGAAACTATGGCATTAGCCGAACAAATGGCTGCATTGCCTATACCAAGTAGTAGGCTAGAAGAACAATCACAGGTAAACAATTTTTTATTATAGTAGAGCCATTTTAATAGGCAACATTTGACAGTTCAACAGAATTCAACAACGTAACCTAGTAACGACGACATAGAGTAACATGATATTTCGTTTTATTAGAACTGCACATTTGCTTAACTTTTTTCAATTACGATTACATATTTATAATAATGATGACCGATACAAGTAATTTTAAGATTTCTTTTTACTGATAAACCATACTTAACATAATAAACAATTTCTGAATTGAAGAACTGACGTCGCTACAATTTTGTGTCAATAAACCTTTTTTAACCGACTTCAAAAAAAAGGAGGAGGTTATCAATTCGGCCGGTATATATATTTTTTTTTTTTTATGTATGTACACCGATTACTCCGAGGTTTCTGAACCGATTTACGTGATTCTTTTTTTGTTCGATGCGGGATGGTGTCGAATTGGTCCCATAAAAATTTTATTCGGATAGGCCCAGTAGTTTTTATTTTATGAGCATTTTTGTCTGTAGGTATTTGTAAATTTTGCAAGTGCAAGTTTGAAGTCGGTTGTTTTTAACGCAGTTATCACTTGTTCTTTTTAAATACTAGAGACGTTACTCTAAAAATCGAAATCTGACATCTAGAATCGAATGCATTGATTACTTGTGAATAAAAATCATCATAAATTAATAAATTCGATTGACAAATGTTTCAAATCCGTATCGATTAATTCACTTTAATCGATGTTTTTAAGCAGGTTACCTCTCTTCGTAGATAAAATTGATAGACGTCAAATGTTGCCTATTAAATTGGCTCGACTATAAATAGATCAATTTGACAGTAGTATTAATTTATTCAATCAATTTTACTTGCTTTACAATTATTTACATTGGTTTTCGCGGGATCTGCAATATGGAGGCTATAAAATATTATATTGAACTAGCTAACCCAGCAGATGTTGTCGTCTTTGCGTGAATTCTCAAACCCATGAAGCTGAAATAGCCGTTACTTTATTTTTTAAATCTCTGACGAAAATTTCTTAAGTTTTTCTTTCATAAGATCCTTGGCAATAACAAATAAAATAAAAAAATAATTATCGAAATCGGTCCAATTGTTCATGCGTAATGCCGTGACCAAGTGAAACAGAGATTTGGTTTTATATTATATTCAATGATTGTATAAATTATATAAAAGTAATTAATAACATTTTTCCCTATATATTTCAGGTACCATCACAGGACGATCAAATGTGTTGATAATAAGAAAGTAGATTTCCATTGATACCATTTATTTATCAAAGTCAATTACAATATCCATGAAATTAACACAATTTTTTTTGTACAAAATATTTCTGTTGCAGTCTTTGTTCTACTATATTCATCATGTTAAGAAATTAATGTACAAACAGTAAATACATAAGGATGTTGTCTAGATTGTAAGATAACAAATGTTTATTATAGATTTGTTATATTATGAATTTAACATTTTGAATAAATGCAATGTATTGACAAAATGACATCACTTATTTTTAAGAATGAATTGCCATTTAATTAGTTATGGGCGTTTTTTAATATCATAAATGTAATTTTAATAAAGCAAATTATGAAATGATTTGTGTTTTTTATCACATGTTTCCACTTACAATAATACTGAAAAAAATGATGTAATTCAACAATCACTACTAACATTACTACATAATATTGTGATGATACAAAGTCTTCCGCTGCGTTTGTCCTTCAGTCTAATACAATGAACTCAAACTACGACACTGATTTTTATTCTGTTGGTTGTCACCAATAGGTGGTGTAATTCTTGAAGAAAGAATATTATTTTTTTTAATTTTAGACAATGCTATCAGAAAGCTTCTAAAATACTATATTCTTAAATGTATAGTAATATATAATTTTTTAATACAATTATCATTGAAACATTTATTTTAAACAGCCATTTGCATTTCAATCTTAGGGTGTGGATTGTAGTCCTTAATAACAAAGTCTTCAATCTTGAAGTCATCAATAGAGCTAATCTTCCTGCTGAATTCTAATGTAGGGAAGGGTCTTGGTTCTCTTTCTAATTGTATTTTTAGTGGTTCTATATGATTAAGATATACATGTGTGTCGCCAGTAGTGTGGATAAATTCTCCGGCCTGCAAAAGACAAATATGATATTGTAAAGAATTAATTTTATATTTCTTTCTTGTACCTATGTACTACAAAGTTTTTATGATAGAAATTTTTATAAAAAAAAACTTAAGCAAGCGATATTGAAGATAAGTGAAAGTTGTACAATTTCAATGGCAGGATCATGTAGAATGTTTGGTGTCTTTGTCCCAAATCATTGTTAACCTTTTGAACGCCAATGACATCTATAGATGTCATGCGCAATCGTGCCCTGTGCGCCAACGACACCTATACATGCCAAGAAACAGATCATAGATAAATACAAAATAAACATATTAAACCTTTACTTTTACGTGTTTTATTTATACAGTTTATGAACTGAATCCCC
This sequence comes from Colias croceus, assembly GCF_905220415.1. Lineage (NCBI taxonomy): Eukaryota > Metazoa > Arthropoda > Insecta > Lepidoptera > Pieridae > Colias > Colias croceus. The sequence continues at coordinate 4,202,380 of NC_059541.1, read as the reverse complement.
AGTTATTACATAATTGTACACAGTAAACAAAATTGCCAAGTAGTTATTCAAATATTTGATGACAAAAAATAACTTAATTAATGGCTAAAAAAGCACGTTCTCTCGCGCCAATGACATGTATACGTGCCTACTAGTGATGTAGTGTAATATTCAAGTAACTTCATTTATTTTTTATTTTATCGTCACAAACACAATGTATGCGTTCTAGCATAATATTTATTGTCCATGTAATGATAAAAATTCGCTTAGGTCCAAAATGTATAAATATCTCTAAAAATCTGTAGGTACTTACCTATTTAGCAGTTTTCAAAATTTATTACCTAATAAGTCTAATCAGTGCCTTTATTAGAATATTCTTATGATACAAATTGTCGCTATGTCATATCAAAATATGGTAATCGACCTAAATAGGTACCTACATATAATTAGTATTTGTAATAACTCAAGTATTAAACTAAATGATTGGAAAATAAATATGTAGTTTTAATGCAATTCCCTTTATTTAAAGGTAATAGTTGTTTTGATATTTACAAATAAACACTCCACAGTAATACCTATAGTTCATATAAACTTAATAAATAAACTCGATAAGTTATAATAATATACAGCTACACATCCCTAATCAGAAGCGAGAGATTATAAAAAAAAGGATGGTTGCCCGCGCCATTGGCATGTATACATGCCAATGGGGCGTAACTGATAGAGAATAGTGCTGTAACTTGCTGCAATTTTATATGTATTTTTGTATCTCAAAAGGTTGATTTTTTTTGTTGATAGTTGCTATAAATGTGGTCTTAAGTTTTTACAGTAGGAGATGAGGTTAAATAAATATTATTTTTGTGTTATAAGCTGTTTATTCAAATATTCAGACGTGAATTATTATGTTTATCGATAACATTTTGGACTCCCTACTATTTTCAAGGTTATCTCATTGAATTTGTGGCTTGGCGTGGTGGGCACGGCGATGCGTTTTTGCTCTGGCGGTCAAAAGGTTAATAAAGATTAGTTAATATATATAGTGGTAGCAATGCGGATACAAACCTCAAGTTCTGTAATGTGTGCTATCATATGTGTTAAGATAGCATAGCTAGCAATATTGAAAGGGACACCTAGTCCCATATCTGCACTCCTTTGGTACAATTGACAAGAAAGTTTGCCATTAGCCACATGGAATTGGGCTAAGCAATGGCAAGGAGGTAGCGCCATCTTCTTAAGGTCAGATGGTATCCATGAACACATCAAAATTCTCCTATCGGCAGGGTTCTTCCTAAAAATAAAGAATTTCAGATTATTTGCAGTTAATATTAGCCTTATTTAGTTATTTATAAGGTTACTGTTATGTTTATTTGTTGTATTATTTTTAATTATTGTATTAATGCGTTTTATATTACTTGATAGTGTCAATAACATTCTGTAATTGATCAATCCCCTGGCCAGTGTAATCAGTTTTGCAGTCTTTATATGTAGCCCCACTGTGTCTCCACTGAAAGCCATAGACAGGACCCAAGTCACCTGATATAAAAAGGTATAATAATAAAACAAGAGATAAGTTATAAAGAGTCATAATAAAATACTCTAGCATCATGTAATGTATATTTATTTTTTTAATTTTTAGAATGTGAATTAATAAAAGATTTGTGTATGGCTTACCTTCTTCACGATTTGTAAATCCTAAATTGTCTAAAAATGACCTGGAACCATTTGCGTCCCAAATATGAACACCCTTACTAGCTAGAGCTTTACTGTCTGTGGAACCAGAAATCATCCATAATAACTCTGCTATAATCCCCTTGGTGAAAACGCGCTTGGTAGTTAAAAGGGGTAAAACTTTATTACTGAGGGAATATCTTTGCATTGCTCCAAATATAGACTTGGTTCCCACTCCAGTTCTGTCTATACGTTCATCACCTACAAAATTATTGATCTATAACCACACTTATCAACCTACATAACAGAAGAACAGTGACCTGTGCAAAGGACCTGTGAAACTTAGATAATTACCTGTTTCTATGATCTGTTTCACCAGGTTCAGATATTGATATTCATCATGTGTTTCGCAACCGTTGATAATCCCCATTTTTCTTTGAATAATGCTCAGCGGAATATCCACAAAGAACCCTGAAATTACCCTAAAATCTAAATGTTAAGTTTAAGCTTCAAATTTTCAATCCTTGTACTTTTACTTTGTAGTGTTTTGGCGCCAAATAATGAAGTCTCGCCCTCGGAGCAAGTAGAATGAAGTTGACATTAGACATCTGACATTTTAGTTTTTTTTTTTGGGAGTTTAATGAGGTCTAAACTTTTCGCCGATGTTGAGTAGGTACAACGTGAGTACCACAGTGAGTACCTACATACAACCGTGATATACAACCACAGTATACAACCTATCCAAAAGTTTTTAAGTAATTCTTACTGCATAATAAATCTTATTTAGTTGTTAATAATTATTTAATTATTATCAAAACGAATATACCTATATGGTTACATGTTAAAATATCTAAATAGGTACCTTTGATGGTTTGTCTGGACAGTTTATTTATTACTAGCGGTCCGCCCCGGCTTCGCCCGTGGTACATATTTCGCAATAAAAAGTAGCCTATGTCCTTTCTCGGGTATCAAAATATCTCTATACCAAATTTCATGCAAATTGGTTCAGTAGGTTAGGCGTGATTGAGTAACAGACAGACAGACAGACAGAGTTACTTTCGCATTTATAATATTAGTATGGATGATGGTCATTGTTATCTACACAATGATACAGATGACAATAGATTCAGAGGGGTGGCCAGCGGTGCGTCTTTCCCACCTATACATAGCTAGAACGCAACCATAGGAAACTACTCGTGTATTTATTGTAATGCTGATTTGCACATTTTAAGTAAGTATGTGATTAGATACAATATATACACGAATATTTTGCGTACTGATCGTGTATACTTTGTAACGCGGATGCTTGCGTCTTCGTTCGAAGAAGATAGTTCAATCCTGACCACAATCCTGACCTTTAAAGGATATATCAACTGTGTGCATTGTAAATAACGTAACGCGCATGCGCCAGCCAGGCACAAGCCAGGCACGTATTTTGCCGCGAATTCAAACGTAATGACGCAGCTACTTACCACCACATTCTTGAATATTCTTTGTCTTGATAAATTGTATTGAAATATAGTCATTAGAGGTAAGAAGCTAGGTGCAAGAAAGATCGTTATCTTTCTTGCACCAACTCCCTATATTACTTGCTCTGTGGCACTCACATTAAGGTCAGGAGGAGGTGTTTAACATAAAAAAAAAAACAGAAAAAAGTCGAGGAAAAACATTAGTTTCAACCATAACAAGTTTATGAAATTTTGAAACGATATTTTGAGATAAATTAAAACAGAAACGTGTTTTAAAAGAAAAACAAACATGTTGGATATCCTTTTTTTCTGAAACTGGCGTAGTTACAGAAATTCCGAAATCCGAATCTATTATTTTAAGTAGAGTACCTACCTATGAGTATTAAAAAATTAAGGCCATGCCATGTTTAATTTAATTTATCATTTTAATCGCATCTATGAAAAACAAAAGGCGTGCATTTTTGGACTTTATAACTTCGCGTCGTTGTCTGATTCTCTGCTGCAATTTGTTGTCATTGACAACAGATTTGTTATTATACAAAATATTTTCTGAATTATTTTGTTTATTTATATATAATAACTGTTAGTTCTCGTAAAAACTTTATGATAAATCATTAAATAACTTTGGAATAAGATATAGAATCAAATATAACAAGTAGTTGTGCGTATTAGTGTGCTATGCCGTTTCATGAAGCGCCATGTGTGGAGCTGGGTGCTGCACCAAGGACTCCTAGTGTAATAGCATCCCCATCTCCCTCCGAAATTTCTAGTACAAGCTCATCAGAACCTCAGAATGTTCGAGCAACACCTTTGTTTAGGTATATTTAAGTTTTATGATGTTACCTGACCTACTTAGTGATTCATTTACTACTTCTGCGCATTTTTTGTATACGGTTGCTTGCAGGAAAATTAAAAAAAAAAGCACACGTAGTTAGTTTTCGAGTAAACAATCTGCTCTTATGTTATTAAGTATGTAACCTGCGTACATACAAAAAATGGAAATAAATTTCATTTATTAATTTAGAGCATTGGCGATGAGACCGCCTGATCCAGAACAGCCACCTGGGCAAGATGAACTGGAACGTCGTCTTCCAGGCTATAGACGGATTGTCATCCCAAGAGAGTTGACGCTCATAGAATTGCTCGTAAGTTCTTAAATTAAAAATGTACAATTTACCTATACTTTTGTAACGTTGTGTCACTCCTTTACCTAGCCGTAAAGCCAAAATAGCTTCAGCAGTCCTTTACCTTTTTTGCAAATACATAGTTATTATTCGACACGTTAAAACGATAGAAAGTAACAATTTAAACTTTCTAAAACTGTATAAACTTGGTGAATGAAAAAAAATGAAATTTTAATCTCTCTTTAATCGTATACTAATTACGGTATGTACGGAGTACCTATAATAATCTACATCTATTCTGCAATAACACCACATGATATAATATGTCGTGGTTATATAATATATGAATAAATATGAATATGGTCCCTATATTCTTAGGAGATCAGAATAAAGGTACCATATTCCCAATTAACCAATTTAGATATATAGTCACCTAGAGTTATTTGTTTTATAAGAAACAAAGCAGTGGTGTCACAACTGATGAAGAAGTTCTAAGAATTCGTGAAGCCAAATTGCGAGTGGTAGCGGAGCGTGTAGGTTTGCGACGGTTACACGTTTTGGCTCCAAGACTTCGTTCGTTGACCCTCGACGGGAGTGCTATATCATCTTTGAGAGATCTCGGCATTGGATTGGTCCATTTAAAGGTACAGTTTCTAATGGGTACAATGGTGTCTTGATACTAGTAAAAAAGTTAGAACTATACCACAGATGCAGGATACTACACAGTACACTATACTCAGCCCTTGTTCAAAAGTTAACGGAAGCACAGATATGAGACAATTTTTGACGTGACAACGTCTTATAATTCGATAGAGCCGCCTGCACGCACGAAAATACATGACTCATGCGGCGTTACCTCGCTCTGAGGCGTTCCATGTAAGGCTTGAAGTGCGAGCGAGAGCGCGGAACGAACGACAAAGAAGCACAATCGGACGTTGTCACGTTCAACTATCGTCAGTAAACCGACTTTACAGACAACCAATTTTTTTTTATTTTTAACGGAAAGTGCTTATTTCTTTAATGTTCTATGGCCGATCCCTTTTCTTCCAATCTTCCGATCAAATTATATTTTACCTACACAAAAAAAGAGTGTGTGATGTACACGCGTTAGAAGTTATACCTACTTCTTTGGCGTATGGAAAAAATACTAGAATATACAACTTGAACATAGACTTTATCAACTTTCATACCACCTAGAACTAACTTCATGCTGTTAAATTTAGGTGTATGTCGGTGTGGGCGCGCATCGTAAAAATTCACTCTCACCATTTTTCTCCATCGCGCCAAAAGAAGTACATAACTTCAAAAATATAAATGCCACAATTACAAGTAAATTTCCTATAGGCTATAGAATAAAAAAAATAGCGTGAATTATTATTGTGTTAGAATTTTGCCATTTTGCGCCTATTCTTCGAGCAAAAAGGCATGATATTCATTATATTCAGCATTCCAAGTCCGCTACGGAGTTTTGTACTTATATAGATAAAAATGTAGATTATGGATGATTATGGAACAAATTATTACAGTTTTTGAGCGTAAACCGTTGCGGCCTCACGTCTCTCGACGGGATATGGGGCTTGGGAACTCTCCGGGAACTGAACGCTGCTGGAAACCGCCTTCATGATTTAAATCCGTTAGCCGTGTTGCAAAAGTTACACACATTGAATCTTGCGCAGTAAGTCAAATTATTGAATTATTTATGTACCTGTTACGTATGTTTGTTTTCTTATAATGATCACCTCTTCAACACTTTTATACAACATGCATACTAAAATCAATGAAATTGAGTACAGAATGCACGCTTGTGCTACTCACAAATCTTTCTGATAGCGTAGCTATTCTACCCAATCTAGTTACCAGTAAGTTAATCAAAACAGACACTTTTTATGTCACTAGAAATCCAATAGAAGAATCGAGCCGCCTCTGGACATTAGGAGTGTGTAGTTCCCTGCGACGTATTGTGTTACGAGGAACACCACTGTCCGACCTGCAGCATTATACGTCGCTCGTGACGTCAGCTCTGCCAATGTTGACACATTTGGATGACCGTCCGTTACAAGATGATAATGGTAAGTTTAATTGAATGGATTAGTTTAAGTTTTTGAGCATCATAAAAACAATAAAATTTTCTTTTTAAGGTTTTACGTTTTGTACGTAGTAGGAAACCAATATTGTTTATTTTATACTAATGAGGTTTAAGGCGCTGCCCTGAGTAAACATTTCATTCCACTCACACACACACGCCGCGCCACAGCTGCAGCCCGACGCCATACGCGCGTCATTACGAACGGGCCTCAGACGGTAGTGTTGGTACACAGGCGTTCACGCACACATGCGTACGTTTTTGGTTTGGAAATAAGAATTTGCGATTTACACGAAATCTATTGATTGGACTAAAAAAATAACACAGTATTATCTTAGTATGTTGCTTGTAGAATTATTTGCCGAAAAAACAGAATGATTGCATGTACTTAGTTTAGTATGGTTTTTAAGCACCAAAAGATTTTTTTAGAGGTACCTTTGTGATTTTTTTCTATTGAGTAAAATAAGTTGTATTGTGTTTTCAACACACTATCTAGCTAGTTTATCTCCTGAAGAATATCATATATTTACCTGAGATTTTTTACTGCAGTTAATCATATACTTTAAAGCATTTTAATTTAGCAGCAAACTCGCGTTTTGCTCTACTAGCCACCTTAATAATTGAAAATAGTAATCATTTTATGGATGTATAAATAGTAACTATTATAAACATAATAAATCTATATAATATAAAGTATCTTATATAAATGCTAGATCAATCACATGATTATAATTGTATACCGGATCTGTAACTATATTATACAATTATATTGTATTGTACGTGGTTTGAATTACATGCTACATCTGCATCACTACTATAGCATGACATGGCCGAGTGGTGAATACTTGAGCGTATAACCGTGGTGGATTCCCGTCAAGATGAATCAAAAAATGTCTTGCTTTGGGAGGACATAGAAGCCTGATCAGGTGTAAAATGCACCTGCATACTTCATAATGCTTTAAGTCACAAAGGGACAAATATTTATTGAGAAGAAAACCTTTATTATTAAAAAAAAAATCTTAAAATTATCTTAAATTTTATCTTATTTTGATTATCATGCCTAATAATTTCATTTATCATGTTTAGCCGATGAAAACTTATCACTAGAAGCATCTTCGGACTCTGAAGCAGGTGTGAGTGATATTGAGGAAGACCAAGTGGTCACTAATAAACAAACAAATTTTGATGATGTTCAACCTGGACCTTCTCATCAGGGAAAGGTACAAGTAGGTACTTTAAAACTAACTCGCATTCTAAGCATATACATTGCATGACTCTTCTTCCCAAAAATAGTTTCTCTTTGGTTTGCTTGGTCTTGGTATTTATTAATTTTATTCTTAGCTGCTTGTAATATAATTGTAACGGTAAATTGCAAATGAATCAGTTTCATCACACTCAATTCTTTTCCTCTATAATATTAATTGTCAATTCGCTTATATTATTTTTATTACAGGAAAATCAGGCGATAAAAGATTGAAAAGGCCACATCAGTTTCTTTACAAAATATTTTCCTTTGCAGGCGGATGTAAATGTTCCAGAAATTGAATTGAAGCGGGAACGGACGTTTCGTAGACCAGCGACAACAGAATGCGCGGGAACACGGCCGCGCGTCCGTTTGCCACAGAGACCGAAAACAGCAGTCGAGCGCACCACAGACAAACTGACCAAATTACACATAATGCATACTCTTTTGGGTACGTGGTTTTTCTCAATTTTGCAAAATTAGGGTTATGTTTTTCGACTTTATAAACGCATAATATATGTGTGTATTTCTCAGGCAGATTCTATACAAAATTGAGGTCAAATTATGTCTACAGTTTACATTCTATAGTTATTTTTATTGTCCATAGATGACGAATGGCATTCTAGTGCAAGTGGAAGCAAGTTGACTTCAAATGCGCCGGTTTGTGGAAATTTGGCGCGGGCTTTACGAAGAACGAAGAACAGTCGTAACAGTTCAAGTACCTACATGTCATTTTTTTATTATAACGATGACAGTTGAGACGTAATTATTACTTACCTACTATGTGAAATAAACGGGATTTAGGTAGATAAATTATATTTATTATATGATGAAATTATTTATTATACCAAATGGAAATAATTTTGAAGTACCCTCTAACGGTCTAACCAATGATGCCTCGTTATATTTTAAAATTTTTACAGAGACTTACATAACGACAGAACATTATATGCTATTCATAAAAATAATATATAAATGGTAATAGGTAAGTATTTGTAAACACTTGTTATGTAGGTAATTTAATGATATTGAGTAATCAATTTATATCACATACTCCATCTAATAGAATAAGCAACTTTCGTAAATTTTATAATCATAGCCGGATTACGAAAGCACGTTATTGAATCGTGTGACGATAATATGTTTTATGATTGTTTGGTAAATAATGCTCATCTCTTGAATACTGTGTACTTTTGGACGCAGTTGACACAGATTTCTCTTTGTACAAGTATACGTCTTCGTCTAAATTCTTTGAGTACACTCCACAAATTACAGTTGTAAATAGTAGAATGTACTAGGTACTCATTATCTAGGTACCATATTTTTTTCAATGGACAACTGTATAGGTAATATCCTTATAATAAAGACTATTGCATGATTCTTAACTCTATGAAAATATTATGCCATTTTCAATGAAAAATTAAATAAGTATCAAGAATTTTTTTAACTATTTATTTTAAACAGCTAGTTCCATAAGAACAGAAGAAACAATGGAGCAAGCTTGTCGGGCCGTAGCTGCTGAAATACCAATGACTCTATCAGCAGATGTGTGGGAGAAGTTTAAAAAGGATACTGGGTAAGTTTATTGTACACATATTATTATAGTAAATGTATATTTATTATTATGTATACAATAATAAATCTAAACTTATCAATAATAATAATCCATACTTTAATATTATAAATGCGAAAGTAACTCTGTCTGTCTGTTACTCAATCACGCCTAAACTACTGAACCAATTTTCATGAAATTTGGTATGGAGATATTTTGATACCCGAGAAAGCTACTTTTTATCCCGGGAAAATGACGCAATCCCGGAAATCCCACGGGAACGGGAACTATGCCGGTTTTTCTTTGACTGCGCGGGCGAAGCCGCGGGCGGAAATCTAGTTAATATAAGGATAATTTGATTGATTGATTGATTTATTTATTTATATAAGGCATTATATTTTATATTTGTGACATTTAAAATCGTGAAAATCGTTCAGAATTTGTTTTAAAATGATGTACGAATAATATTTACAAACTGTAGAGAGTGTTTACTTTCATAAATAGTAATTATTTGATAAACTTTAGTGAAAGGTTTGCGAATATCAATAACATTAAATAGTGATAAAATTAATAAATAAAAGACACCGATGAAATCGTGCAAATGCAACATTGTCTGTAGGTATTTATTCAACTTATATTTTGACATAAAATGAACTAAAACATACTACATATTATTTACTCTGGAATGTAAAATATTATGCCGTTATCAGTGTATGTCAATATGCAAATGGGAGAAACAATGTTGTTTGTATATTATTTTCGTGATATGATAATCTAAATAATATATACATGCAAAGTAAAAATAATTTTTATTTATTCCAGTATTGAAATCGATCTAGACTTCAATGAAAGACCAAAAGGCGAGGATCCGAACCGTGTTATTGAGCAATTAGAACAAATAGAGAGGGAGACAATGGAACGGTTGAATAACGACAATCCAGATTCGAATTTTACGCGCAATGTTTTCAAGTTTTCCACCGATCCTTCTAGAATATTCTCGAGCAACATAAACGATACTGAATTGTGGCGGGAAATAGAAGATCTCGCAGTGCCAGATGTACAAAATGATGTGGATGAATTGTATATTGCGAGTAACGTGCGATTTGCTGTTGACGAATAATAATTATTGTTTCATTTTTTTTATAGGTCATTTGAAATTAAGGGCCGATTTTTCAATGCTTGGATAAAACTTATTCGTCGAATAATGTATTAAACTACAATTTTAAAAACGTATTCTTATTGCCCGTATTTGACAGTTTACGTGACATTTTAATATTATCGTGTAATACTTTATTGGACGGATAAGTTTTATCCAAGCATTGAAAAATCGGCCCTTAAATGACTAAATTAGAATTTCATATGGTAATAGAATATTGTTACCGAAATGAAATATCTAACATGCAAATGCGTATTGAAATATAGTATAACATAATATTAATATGTTGATGGAGCTGTTGTTCAAAATACCTATATAACATTATTTCCAACATTTTTCCTTTAAAATTTTTGAAATATTATTTGGTATTCTTATTGTTCATCGATTTCAACTTAAATCTTGCAAATAGCGTAGGTACCTCTTTATATAGGAATTTTAAACTGATTCTTCCTTGCTATCGTCTACCTCATCAAATTATACTTATTGTTACAAGTATATATAAGTAGGTATGTACTTATCGTGTTGAAATGAGAATTGATGAAAAGAAACGACAATTTTATGTATGAATTGTTATCAATCAAATAACATAATATTTTATTAAATTAGTTTAGTAAGGATGGAGTAGGTCAAATTTTGTTTCGTCTTCATTGTTATGGTGAATAAATTTATTTTCTGTTAAAAGTGCTTTTTATTTACAAATTAGCTTACCGCCCGCGGCTTCGCCCGCTTTGTCTAAAACCTAATAAATTATATACTAAAACCTTCCTCTTCAATCACTATCTATTAAAAAAACCGCATCAAAATCCGTTGCGTAGTTTTAAAGATTTAAGCATACAAAGGGACAGAGAAAGCGACTTTGTTTAATACTATGTACCTAGGTAGGTACGTAGGTACATAGTATAAAAAATTGATCAGTGAAACTGATGTATGCAATGCATGACTGCCCCTAACCCCGCTCGGGGACACGGGACTTCAACTACACTATCGGTCAATTAAGGAAAGCTGGGCATGTTCACAGTACTCACACTTATGCAATTTCACTTACAGTATGTTCAAAAATAAATGCGACTCTAGTTTCATTTTAGACTTGAATTGTAAAATGGGTGCGTTGTAGATAAATATATTATGCAAATATAATTATGAAAGCTTTCATAATTTACCTGTAAAATTATACTTTAAAAGTAAATCAATTGATGAAGTTAATTATTTATTCTAATAATAATCAATTGGATAAAAGTATTAATAATCATTCAATTATCAAATAATAATTAAATTTCAGGTCATAAAAACAATACAAATAACACGTGCGCTCACTCCCAACACACGGATGGTTGTTTTGATAATGATTTAAATAACGGACGTCTTCTGCAGTTGCGGAGCAGTCTTGTCCTGACTTTAGTCGAGTAAAGATATCTAAGAAATATTATATTTGTAGTAAGTACGTAATACCTCGATCGAATACTGGAGGTGCTCGAGAGAATTGGTCTAGACTATAAGGATTGCCGTTTTATAAGAAATCTGTACTGGAACCAATGTGCAAATGTAAGAATAAATGGCAAATTATCTTCACACGTAGAGATTCAGCGAGGTGTACGTCAAGGTTGCATTTTATCTCCCTTGTTGTTTAACTTATATGCCGATTCTATATTCTCAGAGGCTATAGACAACAACCCGCATGGCATCACACTTAATGGGAAACTGCTTAACAACATGAGATATGCAGACGATACGATACTAATCGCGGAGTCAGTCAGTGGCCTACAAGATCTGGTCAATTCAGTAGCTTCCGTGAATGCTGACTATGGTGCTGACTATGACGGACAAGAAAAAACTATAAATGATGCTCGTCTTTAATCTTTTTTATATTACTTTTATATGGGAACCCAACATTTCCTGAAATAAAACAATTTTATTTATTATTTTATTATTTTATGGTATTAACATCAATGCAAAAAAGACTAAGTGTATGACAATTAGCCGAACACCAGAGCTTTACACACAACCTTTATATCTCAATAGTCTAGTTCTTGAACGTGTTTCCAAATTTCGATATTTAGGCACAATGGTTGATGATAGAGGTGACCACAGCCTTGAAATTCGTTGTAGGATTGAGCAAGCACGTAGTGCCTTCACTAAGTTAAAACGAGTTCTATGCGACAGACGCCTTAACATTAAGCTCCGGACACGTATTGCACGATGCTATGTCTTTTCTGTACTCCTTTACGGTATGGAAGCTTGGACGCTGACAGAGACTATGTCCAAAAAACTGGAAGCGTTTGAGATGTGGGTATATAGAAGGATGCTTAAAATATCTTGGACAGAACGTGTACGAAATGAAACGACGTGTAAAAAAAAAAAAAAAAAGAAAACTCGAATATTTCGGTCATGTGATGCGTAACAGCAAGAAGTATGAACTCCTTCAACTAATCATGCAGGGCAAAGTGGCAGGTAGAAGGAGACCTGGCCGCAGACGGATATCATGGCTCAGAAATCTTCGTCAGTGGTTTGGGAAGAGCACTAAAATCATTGTTCAGAACAGCGGTTTCCAAAATTGAAATAGCCCTAATGATCGCCAACCTCCCAAAGGAGAAGGCACTTTAAGAAGAAGAAGACGTAATACCTACCAATACGCGCTAACAAATATGTGTTACATGTTTATTGTATAATTTTCACACTATTGGTTTTAAACTCAAACTCAAACATTTATACAATTAGACTTCTTCTAGAAGCACTTTTGAATCGTCTTAGCAGTTTAACAGTTTTAACATTTACCACCAATTCAGAGAGCAGTATCTATAGAGAAGAAGAAGAATCTATTTAATCATACCTAATCGTAATCTTCTACTTCACTGAAACTTTCATCGCTCGAAGAACTCGCCGTCAGTAAATGAGTCAGTGTAATTTTCTACTTTTGGTTCTAATTGAATATATTTTTCCTCATGTTCTCGCGTCTTTCTCCAAACGTCACTAAACATATCCAGACTAATATGGCATTTGCTTCCTTTCTAAATAATTCTTCCACAGTTTTCAAGTTAAAGTTCACATTTTGTGATGCTACTTTCCCTTTAATTATGCCCCATAGTAACTCTATTGGGTTGAGTTCTGGATGGTATGGTGGAAGGCGCAATACACTATGTCCATGATCTTTGAGGATTGCATCAAGTAAAAATTGTGTATAGTTTGGCTTATTTTTTTTAATAATGTGATAACTCTGATTATTAATTAGTAATTTGATTTTTGAAAAAAAAATGCCGATTTTAGTCAAAATTTATATTTTTCTAACAAGATCCTTATCATCCAAATAAATCCACCTTGGTGAGAAAAATTGACATTTCTAATGAAAATGAACAAAAAATTAAATGATTTTATTAAATACTGTAAAATAGTCTATAATTCTTCCATTTACTGTATCACAAAATTCTTCATAGATTTTTAGATATTCGTACTACACCAATTACATCACCCTGTATTTATAAACAATTGCAAAATATGACACATACATAGGCCGGGAGATACTGACACAAAATTTCGGGTCATTTGTAACAGAATGGCGGTTCTACAGAGGTCTTATTACGCAATGACTAAAAGAAAAATGATGGTCAGAACGCTGGTACCGGCGGACTAGTCGCGTGGGCGTTAGTCGAACTCATCGTATAAATAGTGAAAGTCAAACGATTTGTAACACAAAAATTTTAGAATTTACCGATAGCCCATAAAAAAGATGTAGTCCGCCGGTACCAGCGTTCTGACCATCATTTTTCTTTTTGTCATTGCGTACTAAGACCCTTCTAGACCGCCATCCTGTTACAAATGACCCGAAATTTTGTGTCAGTATCTCCCGGCCTAACATGTGCAATGTGTAAATGTGTTGACGTTCCAGCTCTTCTTAATATATCAATACGGAATTATGACGAACATTGTAAATCACAAAAATATTACACACGTGGAATAATTAATTGGTCTATAAGAACCGACCAAAAAGTGAAACGTCAGTAAATATAATTCGAACGAAGGAACAATTTTCTTATGATACAAAGCATTTCAATTATTGAATTACTTATATATTATATCAATAATTATATAAAAATAAATTGGTCAAGGCAAATCAGCTTGAAGTTTCTAAGATTTTCGTTTTCACTTCGTATGTTTTGGAATTTACACAATTGACACTTTGAAGAGAAGTATTACCTAATCTTACAATGCTTGCTTCGTGGTAGTTACTTATATACCAAATAGCAACTCATTTTTTTGTAATAGAATAGAATGAAAGATCAAACGATGTTTTTTTCGTTAATTTAACATCATTGAATATCAACCAATTTGGGAGCCGAGCATGCTAACAGCACAAATTGAGCCAGCTTGCACCGGAAAGATGGGGAGTCAAAGGTCCGTATCATTTTCCGTAGTCCTTTCAAGTCGTTTCCCTTTGTTTAATACTATGTACCTAGGTAGGTACGTAGGTACATAGTATAAAAAATTGATCAGTGAAACTGATGTATGCAATGCATGACTGCCCCTAACCCCGCTCGGGGACACGGGACTTCAACTACACTACGGAATTATGACGAACATTGTAAATCACAAAAATATTACACACGTGGAATAATTAATTGGTCTATAAGAACCGACCAAAAAGTGAAACGTCAGTAAATATAATTCGAACGAAGGAACAATTTTCTTATGATACAAAGCATTTCAATTATTGAATTACTTATATATTATATCAATAATTATATAAAAATAAATTGGTCAAGGCAAATCAGCTTGAAGTTTCTAAGATTTTCGTTTTCACTTCGTATGTTTTGGAATTTACACAATTGACACTTTGAAGAGAAGTATTACCTAATCTTACAATGCTTGCTTCGTGGTAGTTACTTATATACCAAATAGCAACTCATTTTTTTGTAATAGAATAGAATGAAAGATCAAACGATGTTTTTTTCGTTAATTTAACATCATTGAATATCAACCAATTTGGGAGCCGAGCATGCTAACAGCACAAATTGAGCCAGCTTGCACCGGAAAGATGGGGAGTCAAAGGTCCGTATCATTTTCCGTAGTCCTTTCAAGTCGTTTCCCTTTATTCTCAGCTTCAAACCTTCCTTTATCCAACAATTAATAATTAATTTAACCTGTTTGAATGTTGTGTACACTAGAGTCAGTAGAGTCTGTGGTAGATTCGAGAACTGTGATGATTTGATGAATGCTGTGTATGTGTAAGTACCTACACCTATAATTGTTGAAGCATTGCCCATTGGCCTAATGTTGTATAATATACACATCACATATATATGCTATAGATATAATTTAAATCAAGTACCTATACTTGTTAGTTCTTAGTAAGTTAGCAACTTCAGAAATTAAAGCTTATAAAATAATGATATTTATTATTTACGATTCTTTCTCATAGGCGACAAAGTAAAAAAAAAGGTTATTTTACAATAGCGATTGTTTCTATATCTTGGCCATTCTATATCTATATAATACTAGCTTACCGCCCGCGGCTTCGCCCGCTAAAACGATTTGAGATTTAAACTATCCTATCTCTCAAGTTGGATCGAACTGCACATGGTGTGCGAATTTTATTATAATCGGTTAAGTGGTTTAGGAGTCCATTGAGGACAAACATTGTGACACGAGATTTATATATATTAAAAGATGTTACCCTCAGCCTTATTTGATTTTGGAGTTATAATCAATGATTATCATAGATACACGATTATTAGTTGAATTTGATTAGTGTCATCTTATCACATCCAATGTCCACAATTTATCAGTTATGAAAATATCGCCTCAGACTTTAATAAAATTGATTCAGCGTCTGGGTCGATATTACATCATACATAGATAATTTCATACAAGCGCACTTTTTACCGAGATGTAATCGAATAACATGATCATGAAATTCCATGAAATTTTGTTGCTTAAGAACATTGAGCTACATATATGGAGCAGACACCACGAACAAAATCTGTGCGCCAAGCGCGGCGGCGCGGGGCGCGCGAATGACGGCTAGACAGTCATAGATTATGCGATGTCACTGACTCACCGCTATAGCGGCGACACTTTGTTTCATTCTGTCTATTTTATTGGGTGCCACTGATTACATGCACGTTGACTTGAAATTTTCTTTGTACTTACTTAATATTTATTTTAGGTATAAACTGACTTTACTACGCGGGGCTAACTATATCTGGCATATAATATAGGATGATGTAAATAGTGACGTCATATGGAATAATTTAATTTTTTTCGTGTTTTAGGTTCAGTCAGGGAAGTTTTATTCCTTACAAATTGAGCCTTTTTTAGAAAAAAAATAATTTTTCCCTTTCTTCACGGCCCAGACATGGAAACCTTGAATAGAAAAAATATTAATTACTTATCTCTGAACTAGCAGTCCGCCCCGGCTTCGCCCGTGGCACATATTTCGCAATAAAAAGTAGCCTATGTTCTTTCTCAGGGTCTTAAGATTGTCTGTGCCAAAGGAGAATGCCCATGAAAGTATGGACCACAGTACAGTGTTGCGTCAATGCCAGAGTGGTTTTGGAGGGTTCTTCGATATTCAAAAGATTTTTACCAATTGATTTTTTTGTGATAAAAACAGGGGTTTTCAAGATATTGAGAAAAATGTGAAATAACCTCAAAACTTAAATAACCCCAATTTAGTTAGGTTTATGTGTGATTTAGGTAACATTTTATCGTCCATAGGTTATTTTTCGATTAACATATTTAATCTATGCGTAGAGCTTATGCTTTCAGACAAAGTCTATCTGTTCATCGGCTAGTGTAGGTAGGCACCAGAAATCTTCCGGGACGGATTTCAAGAAAACCTAAATATATACTTAAAAAATGCCAATTGAGTTTTTATTCGGTTTACATGTTGTTGTTGTTGTTATTGTTTGAATCATTTTTTCACTACATATTCGAAGAAAGAAACAAATAAGAAATAACTGGTTACCTACCAAGCTATGTCATAATAATATTTTTTTTTATATATACATATTTATATTATTTTACTTCACTATCTTTGTTAAAACAACCTATAAAGTATAAACAATACCTTAAAGAGTGATTTTATGTTAATTGATTTTTTTTTATAATTCAATGAAAACAATAATCGATATTAATACATTTAGCTATTTACCATAGTAAATGTAATAAGTTACCGCTTGGTTACCGTGGTAACCTGTAATGGACACTAATTAATCTATAATAATGGATCTAAACAATTACATGTCTTATTAGATTTTACAAAACATTCCCTGTTCAAAATATATTTTCCGATGGTAAGAAGGCCTCTAAATTGCCGAGATTTTTTTTTAATAGTATTGTTGTCTTGATGCATGAGAAAAACCAGTACCAAAAATGGGCATTCTCCTTTCATCAAAATCGGTCCAGTAGTTTATGAGCCTATTAATTACAATCAAACAAACAAACAAAGTTTTCCTCTTTATAATATTAGTGCAGATAAATAAATAATAATTCAATTATACGTTCAAGTCAGTAGCTTATACAATATCAATTAAAAACTTGATTAAAATCAATTAACAAAAAAAATTGGTGATTGAGTAATTGATTTTCATATTTCATGATTTCACCTTTTTTCAATTAACAACCAGTCTATGCTTTTCTAAATATGTAAAATTATTATTTTAAACTATAAAAATATACGCCAGCAAATATATACTAACAACACTTATTTCATGCCCAATGTCATATCTTAAATTTTTAATCTATGACAAAATGTCGCCCGCCAAAAATTTTGCTCTCACTAAGTTTTAAAAATTATTATCTAGTTACTTACTGATGAAAAGTTATTCCTTTGCACTTTTCCGTATTCTTTGTATTATTTGTGCAATATCGTAACACACACGTAGACATATTTGATGCGTTTCACTTTAAAACAAATAAAAAATGAGCGTGACGTTCGCGCCAATGAGCGGAGCAAGCGACTGAGTGCAGTTACGCCAGACGACGTATGTTGAGCGGAACATATGTGATGTAGGCGGTATCGTCTCCATGTTAATATTATCTCAATGCTTAAGAACCACAGAACAGTCTCTTTGGCATCATTATCCTACTAATATTATAAATGCGAAAGTTTGTATGGATGTATGGGTGTATGGATGTTTGTTACTCTTTCACGTAAAAACTACTGAACCGATTACAATGAAATTTAGCACACATATAGAGTTAGAGGGTAACTTGGATTAACACATAGGATAGTTTTTATCCCGGAAATCCCACGGGAACGGGAACTATGCGGGTTTTCCTTTGCAAACGCGGGCGAAGCCGCGGGTGGAAATCTATCCTACTAATATTATAAATGCGAAAGTTTGTATGGATGTATGGATGTATGGATGTTTGTTACTCTCTCACGTAAAAACTACTGAACCGATTACAATGAAATTTAGCATACATATAGAGGGTAACTTGGATTAACACATAGGATAGTTTTTATCCCGGAAATCCCACGGGAACGGGAACTATGCGGGTTTTCCTTTGCAAACGCGGGAGAAGCCGCGGGCGGAAATCTAGTTATAATATAATGATATTATGTATTTTGAGAATTACTTATTTCCTCTTTCTTTCTCTCAATGGCATAATCTCGTCTTGAAATTTGAAGAGAAGACAACAAAAGACTCATTCCACCTAAAAATAAGTTTGGGTATGGTGATAAGCCTATATCCCTTTATTCTCGGTAAATACTGATTAACCTTCTAAACCCTGGAAGACCAACATTTTGTTAGTCGGAGACGGAGAATCTTACGAATTATTGGTCGCCATGTTCATACACTATCAATGCGTCAGAGAGCTATTATATCCGGGGATCAAATTTAAAATATATTGGCTAAATTAAGGCTATATTATAGTCTGCCTATAACTTCTATTACTTTAATAAGTACCTAGTTATCAGATTATAGCAAACATTGAGAAAGATTATTTATAAGGAAAAGGGAGTGTAGCAATGGATATGTATGCTCATTTAGCATCAGTGAACATAAAGCTTGAGGTGGTTGACCGCTGGTAATATTGGTCTAATCATGGATTAAAAGTACCAAATGAAAACGATCCGATGACAGACATTCTACGCAATGTGTCCCTATAGATTACACGCGGATAGAATTATAATGTAATGCAAGATTATAACTATACTTCGCAATTATTGTTCACCTTTATTTCCGACATCCACACCGTGTCAGTCGGTTATCATAAGGCGACTGCAGCACACGTACCTTGTCCACTACCTAGTGCTAGGCACACAGTACATTATTATTAGCTTATATTATGGTGCTAGGTAAAATTGTGTGAAAAACATGAGTGTGATAACGTTACTCAAACATTTTGTTGTTTCAAATGCCCTTACTCTATATTATTCTATGGCAATAGTCATTGGGTTCGCTGTGAATTATTTCAAAAATCCGTTTAGAAACCCTTGGGCTACGAAAGTTAGATTGGAACCACCAGCAAGACTATCTGACCCGAAATATGGAGTGCATAAATACTTGAAAGCAAACGTAAGTTTAACAATTTTTTTTTTAATTTTATTAAGTATCTTGAATATAATTTTAACACAAGTAGAGTAGTTAACTGAATAATAACAAATTATAAAATGCATCTAATCTTCTACTATCTACATCAGCATCGCCAAAACAAAAATCATGATTACTGAATAACAGTAAATTTTATATTATTATTGCTAAAATATGATATGAATAGAATTCAACTGCACTATTCCTATCTTTGATATTTTAATGACAATTAGGAGTTTAATAATTATCATAATATATCTTACTAACTAGGTACTACAGACAAAAGATAATCTAAGAATTTCGATTTGTCACTCTCAGAAGTCATTAGTCGACGTTAGTATGTATAACCTATTATTTTTTAAATGCTGTCTCTAAGTGCTGTCTGCTCTTGTGTCTGTTGAATAGTATAGAGTATAGACTAGAATATCAAAGATGTAGATATATTAAGTATAATACCAAGCTTGCAAAAAGACATTACGACTACCTAAGTGCACATCTATATAATAAATTACATAAGACACTCAATATACACAACATGAACACATTACAATGTAAGTCCAACCTAACTAATTACCTTCTAGAGCTTAATTATGATGAATGTGAACACTTGTTAGATCACTATATTATTTAATCCAAACTACAAACTAGAAAACACACAAACACACACACACACACCCTTACACACACGCACACACACCCTCACACACGCACACTCCCTCACACACACACACCCTCAATACGTATATCCTTTCTTTTAAATTCTTCTATTAGATTTTAAGTTCAACTTCTCTTAATTTTTTTTTGTAAAGAGTTTATTTTTTTAGTTTCATCAAATTTTTGGCTAAAGTGATACTTGCATAGTATAGAATAGTTATAATATTCAGGTATATAACTTGTATCAACGGATGGATAAATGTCTCCTGTAACACAGGACATTTCCTAGCATAGGAGACATTGTTCAAATATTGCAATTAATTGTACCTACAGCTACTAGTTTATGTTTTTACTTATATGTAAGTTATCCCATAATTGCATGTACATGTATATTTTTTTGTTGTCAAATAAAGAATTTATTATTTATTATTATTAATAAACTGCAAACATGCCGCAACTCGTAACCTATAATAGGTAATATGTTATTATTCTATTAGCACTCATGCGATTCGTTCGTATATAGCGCTCATATATTTTTTGCGATTTTTCACATTCATTTGGGTCGGTAGTTAGTTTGATGTTATTAAGTTTAGGGTTCCGGAACCAAAGCAATTTGAATTACTAAATAGTTACTACGTAACCTTTGAGACCTTTTTAATAAAACTTCGCTCTTCGTCTCTCATAAATTGTATGGTGATAATTTTTTTTTGCAGTTGCTCTTTAGATTTTATTTGTACGGAACTCTTGCTGTTGCAAGTTCCACTCGCACTAGACTGAATTTTATTTCCGTATGTGTTCTAATTACCTAACTCACTTATTTTCGAAAAATATTAATACGTACTATTTAAATACAATCGTAGAATAAACGAATGCTAAAAAATCGACAAAATATATTCTCATACTTTTTTTCTGACGCCTTCTTGTTACTGCCACAGTATGACGTTTTACTGGGTGGAGTCCCTAGTCCGTAGGTAGAGTGCGTTTAAATTTTATTATAGGTACTTATCTATTTTAATACTAGTTTTTCATTATTAGAAACGGACACGCTTATCTGTACATACAGGGCGTAATCGTTAAGTGTGCACAGGCGATTTTTCCGTAACTATTACAGATAACAAAAAACTTTAAACTGATATCGAAAGTAGGTACCTACTTAACCTAATGAGTAAAATGGCCGTAATAAATTTTTAAAAATAAAACGGGAAATATCAAATAAAATATCTTAAAACCCTCCCATACATTTAGTATGAGATATGAATATCCCTTAAGTACATTTAATATGAAAGATTATAGCTTTCTCTTTCTTTTTTTGGTTTTCTGCTTTAGAAACTTTAAATAGAGCTCCTGATGGTATTGTACAATGAGGACGTTATTTCGAAAATCTGCTATGAATACAAAATGTATGGGAGCGTTTAATGTAACATTTTTGGATATTTCTCGTTTTATTTTTAAAAATGTATTATGGCCATTTTACTCATTAGGTTATGTTCTTTACTTATCAGTTTAAAGTTTTTTTGATATCTGCAATAGTTACGGAATAATCGCTTGTGCACACTTAACGGTTACACCCTGTATAGTTAATATTATATGATATGTAGGTACTAATTATTATTAATAGTAGGTATTGTAAGCTTTGAAACTATAATATAATTTAAAATTGAATTAAGACTAGTTTTCATCATAAAATGTTTGTGGATATCATCTATTTGAGGTAGGTACATTCTATATTCACCTAATATACCTATATGAATGCTAATTGATTGCGTGCACTCTAAATGCATAATAAGGGTCTCAGCACACATATGGGATCGGAAAGGGATCATAACCGTATCGCCTCGAGCCGTTCAGAATGGTTTGTATTAAACTCCCTACTGCAACGCACACTAATCGGAATAGTAACGTAATCGCCTCCCCTCGGAACAGGCTCCGAACTTGCAATTCCAGCGCTAACGGCTCATCGTCCCCGCGCTTACGTCTCTCCGTCCCCGCGCTTACGTCTCTCCGTCCCCGCGCTTACGTCTCTGCCTGCTGCGACTTGCCGTACTTACCGTTTTCAGGCGTAACGCCGGTGTCGCCTAGCCGTAGCCGAGTTGACGTACAGGCGCTGCTGATACGCTTTCGTCACGTGCATACGGTAGGTTGACGCCTGGTTGACAGCGAGGCGAAAGGCGTTACGGTTACGATCCCTTTCCGATCCCATATGTGTGCTGAGACCTTAAATTCGCAAATCTTATAATTTACCTGTTTCTTTTACAACCGTAAAAATATTGACATATCATTAAAATTTAAGATCATAATACTTAATTATGTTGCTTTTTCATCAACGGACTGCGCCTTGGCTGCGCTATGAATAAGTGATTAGAATTGCTAAAATAATAAAGCACAAAAATGGCTCTATGCCAATTGTAAAGTAAACTTGACTTGGGTTTGCTTCTCGTCATTGATTTTGATAATGTTCCAGTGTATCGTAGTATATACTTATATAGATGATAATTTTCTCAATAGCACGTAAGATATTTTATCTAAGAAAGCGGAACGAAGTTGATGCAATGAATGCACAAAGCGATTAAATTTTATTCAGTATAGGTACACATGAATAGTCTAGAAAAGATTGTAATTTAGGTGTTAGTATTCATTCTCAGAAATAATAAATATCTAGAATAGAAAAGAAAACTAAACCTTTTTAGTTTTCTTTTCTATTCTAGTAGTGGCCGTTTTTTGTAATTTATGATATCTGGTTTGATAGAAAATTATATTTGATAGATACCTAATACCAATCGGCCAATTCAAAGCACAGAGCTCTCTCTAAAATTATTGATGGTAGGTAACTTAACATCAATCAGATGTTAGAACATTGGTAACGGTTTATCTTTTGGCTAGATTGGAATTAACTATATTATTTACAAAATACAGCGATTTATCAAGCTGTAGGTTTGAATATTCCGTCAAAACGAAAAACTCATAAAAAGATATTCGTAATTTCGTAGTACCTAGTCGTTAGGTAGGTACGTTAGAAATATATTTAATTTAATAATTAATTTCTGGTTTCAGAATATTATACTTCATTATGTGGAAAATGGTGATCCCTCGAAGCCATTGATGGTGTTTTTGCATGGATATCCTGAATTTTGGTATTCGTGGCGCTATCAGCTTGTAGAATTTAGTAAAGACTACTGGTAATTATGGACCTTTTGTATGTATTATAAACGACGATAAATATAGTGAAACTATAACAAATATATAAATGTACTAGCTTTCCGCCCGCGGCATCGCCCGCGTTTTCAAAGAAAAATCAGCATAGTTCCCATTCCCGTGGGATTTCCGGGATAAAATCTATCCTATGTGTTAATCAACTTGGATTAATGTTACCCTGTTGTAATTACCCTCTATATGTGTGCTAAATTTCATTGTAATCGGTTCAGTAGTATTTGCGTGAAAGAGTAACAAACACATACATACACATCTTAATTTTTTTTTAGTAGTAAGTAATATTAGTAGGATTAGTGGGATGGGAATATGGGATAGTGGGATAGGATAGGTTATGATGTATCGTAACAAAATTGTTTTCTGTGTAATAGCGAAATATAAAAATACTGCTCAAAGCAGTTTTAAATTTTAATAATTGAAAAAAAAAAAATGAGATGGACATAATATCCTACCTGTAAGTATGTAGTTTTTTAAATGTTTTTGTCGATAATTTTCCACAGGTGCATAGCCGTCGATATGAGGGGTTACTGTGATTCCGAAAGACCAGAGGAAGTATCAGCTTACAAGATTGAGTTATTGGTTGAAGACATACGTGATCTAGTGCGACAATTGGGTAACTTATTTATATGTTACTAGCTTCCGCCCACGACTTTGTACGTGCATCCCCGTTTTTCCCCGTTCCCGCAAGAATTTCGGGAAATCCTTTCTTAGCGGATGCCTACGTCCTAACATCTACCTGCATACCAAATTTCAGCCCGATACGTCCAGTGGTTTGGGCTGTGCGTTGATAGATCACTATATCAGTCACCTTTGAGTTTTATATATATAGATAAAAGATATGTTAATAGGCGTGTCCACATAAAACGAGCAGCGTTGCGCGAAGCATCTCGGTCAACCGTCAGTATGAACGTGACTGGGCAGAGGAAAATGGCAGTACACGCGTTTTATATTGACTGGACGCTGTATAAGGACCCGCCTATTAATTTTTATGCTTAGTTCTCTAAATAAAATTGAAAACTATTTCTAGGCAGAGAGAAGTTTATCCTCGTATCTCACGACTGGGGCGGTATCGTAGCTTGCCAGTATCGGGATGTATATCCAGAAACACTACAAGGTATTATCGTTATGTCCAGTACAGCGATTGACATTTGGAACGAAGCGATCTGGACATATGAGGAACAGAGGAAGAAATCCTGGTAAAGCATTATAAATTATAATTTATCATGTATAGAATGTAGTAGATATTTTAACCCTGTTGTATTTTTTTTTTCTTTACAAACGTTTAAGATTTTGTCGAATAGATATATATATATATACATTTGCAATAATTTCTAATAATATCAACAGGGTGATTCATATTCATTGAGATTGAAAACAATAAAAAAAAACTCGAATCTTTTAAGTTTTATTCTTCGAAATGCATTTGTGAATAATAAAATAATCAAACGTTTTATTTTTGCAGGTACGTGTTTTTGTACCGAATGCCAATAATTCCGGAACTTTTGTTTCAACAAAATAATTTAGATTTATTGGACAGAGCAATGCTTGTAAAAGGAAAAACTACAATTGACAGTCAAGACATCGAATGTTTTAAATATTGGTTCAGCAAAAAACGTAAGTACAAAAAAGAGTGCTTAGTTTAGTTCCTTTCATGAGGTGCATCCTACTTTTTACAACAGATTTTGTGTAACAATCAAGATTAAATTGATCAATAGTGTGCCCCGCGGGATTATCTAAAACTGATATATTAAGTACTATGATTTCAAATCAGACCCGTAGTTCTGAGATTAGCACGTTCAACTAAATATATTAGTATCATATAAGTATAGATTTTGACGTGACAACGTCTAATAATTCGAAAGAGCCGGCTGCACGCACGAAAAAAACATGACTCATGCGGCGTTACCTAGCTCTGAGGCGTTCCATGTGTGAAGTGCAAGCGAGAGCGCGGAACGAGCGAAAAGGAAGCACAATCGTTGTCACGTTCAACTATCGTCAGTAGACCGACTTTACAGACAACCAATTTTTTTTTTCTTTGTCAATAATTAACGTGTTTTCCGACATTTCCAGATGCAATTACACCACCGATCAATTATTACAGAGCTAACTTCAGGTACACATACACGTCTCAAAATTTTAAGGAGGATATACCGTTTCTGTATGCTTTAGGAGAAAAAGATCCCTATGTAAGCAAAGAGATAAGTGATCTAATGGAAACACGATACACAAGCCTTGAAAAGAAAGTAGTGAAGGATTTGGGACATTTTATGCAGCAGGAAGATCCTGATACAATTAACAGTTTAATAAGAAGCTTTTTAAATAAACATAATTTATAATACCTTGAGAGAATAAAGAAGTTATTATTAATTAAGAAGAATACATGACGTGTTTAAATTAAATTATTTTAAATACCTTCAAAACGTCCTCATAGACCACAGTGAATTAAATTTTTGATGTACCTATGATTTGTTATTTTTCCCGCTCCCACTGTACTTTAACTCATTTGGTGAAGTTATTGTAGTCCATTTCAAATAAATTCAAGACATTACAATACAAAATGCTGTTTTTATGTATTCATATTATTATTACTATAATATTACATAATATAACGTTGTGTACATATTCCATACTAGCTTCCGCCCGCGACTCCGTCCGCGCGGAAAAATTAAGAAAAATTACGATTAATTTTTTTTTCTACGTATTTTTTCGGGATAAAAAGTATCCTATTTTATGCCCAGGATAATAAGGTATAATTATACCAAGTTTTCACGTGATGCCTTCACATACAGACAGACAGACAGACAAAATTTTTTTTAATCACATATTTGGGTTTGGTATCGATCCAGTACCACCCCCTTCTATTTATTTTTTCAATATTTTCAATGTACAGAATTGACCCTTCTACAGATTTATTATATGTATAGATAGGTACAGGTTACATACTTATTATTATTCAATTTCAAAAATAATAAAATAACAGACCTATAACCTATTGTACGTAAAACGTTATTAATACTCGTGTTTATGATCATTCGTGACCTTTGAATATAATATTATGAATTAGGTATTGTAATTTTCGGCTAAATGTAAAATTACATAATACTTACCTAGAACACTGTGGTCTACTTACAAGCGCGACGTATGTACAAGGACAAGGTACCTAAATATATCCGGCAAGCGAAAAATACTGTTTAAATTACTGTATTGTTTCTTGGAATACATTACGCTTTTTTTTATTGTGGTGTCAGTGTTCAGTTTCATAAATCATTTTATACAAGGTAAAGTGGTAAAATATCAATATCCTAAATATGGATATTAGATAATATGTAGATAGTATGGAGGGTAGACGTAAGAACGATCTCACGTGGTATAGTTATACTCTTTGATATTGAAGAAATGTTAATATTAGGTAAGCTAAGAATAACAATTCAAAAGATAAATAATAATTTAAACAGAGTTGCCGGTGGAAATAGAATAAAATTTAAATAATATAATATATTTTATTAAAAGTGATTCGCATTCTATGATTCAGTTTATTGTAAACGATAATTAGAAATTGTTTCTTCATTGAGAAACTTTAGAAACAACCACAGATGACAGAGCAATTATATAGGAAAAAGCCTAAAGACGGCACGTGTGATCGTGGGTAAAAAAAAAGATAAATAAAATAAAAAAATATATTTTTAAACTCTAAATTTTACCTTGATTATTTATTGTAATTTTTGGCTTTGTAATTTTTTATTCGATACGACAATTCTACTCCTTTTTTTAAAAGCGGACAATGCAGTCTTCAAACTTATATTCCTCTTAGCAAGTCTTTTATTCTGTTTTCGCAGTGCGTCTATTTTCTTGTTTTTGTCTATGATCCTTTTTTCAAGCGTTTCTATTTTTTTCTTCATAACAACTTCTCTGGGAGTGTTTAAAATAGATCCAATACTCAAGGAAGATGAAGGAGACTGTCTCTTTATTTCTACATTCACGTCCTGTAAATAAACAATGTTAATTTTTGATGGTTATAAACTTTTAAAAACTAATTTATAATAAGTATTTATTTATAATTTTCATGTACCTGGTGTAAAGGCTGGTAACTTGATTCACTATTCATAAAATATTCTTGATCCGCCTGTGGCACCAGCTAAAAAAATGTAAGTAGAACCAACGTTATATCTCTGCGATCCCCAAATAAAATAAAATACAAATGCCCTTTACTTTTCATATTATATCAATATAAATACTAGGTATAAATACTACCTATACTTTGCATATTAGGTATATGAAACTAAAGATAAATAAATGCTTACTTACGTGAGCAGATCCAATCGTTTCTTCTTCTATTTCGATTAATTCCTGTTTAATGATAATATTATCATTACTCGCTTTATTGTCTTGCAAGTTACGGCCCTGCCTTCATACGAAATTGCTGAATGCGCCGTTCGCACGGGAATAGAACGTGGGTGCGATTTCCCTTAGTTAGCATCCAAGCTTAGGTCTTTATAATTATTATAATGTATAAATTCATTCTTTGACTCCGGTCTGCATCGTGCAGACATGGGTGTAAAAGTCTCACTTTAGTAATTAAATGTAGTTTCTAAGTATATCTGAGTTTCTTTTGGGGCCTCCGGCTGCGGGACATGTAATTGGCGCAGTCGGTAGGATCCTCAAAAAACGTGGCATAGATAGTAATCTTGCTATCGCTACGGAGCTGAGGATCCAGAATCTACGGTTTCTGCGGCCTGGAGGCTATATCAAAACATCGATCCCGAAAAGTAACCAGATTAATAATAATTGGTAAGTACATAGAATAGTTCTGTGTTGCTTCCTTTTACTAGTTTATACCTATTTTTTACTCCTAGTTTCCTTTCCAAGATTTTCCATCCGTGAAAGTCTAATTCCCGAGAGCACTACATTGAGTTAGGCTGTTCGTGGACTAGTTTTAGATGATAGTAGAGATTTACATTAAAATTAATTATATTATTAACTAGATTAGATAATATAACTAGATTATAAAACTATATAAGTACTGTTGAAGGTAGTGAATAGCCTAATTTCTTAATCAATTATAAATTGAATAAAATTACCTAATTTCATTACTTACATTTCGCTTCATGAATCAGTAGTAACCACCATAGAGACAAAACATGTAACGTAGGTATACTTTTATAAAATAAAAAAAATAATAATTCTACAGGCTTTTATTCGCGGTTTATAGAAGGCCTTAGGTTCAAGAATTCAATATATATGCGGCCGATTTCAGTTGAAAAAGCGTTAAAAAAAATTGTGACAATTAAATTTTTCATTAAATTTAATTTAATTGAATCATTAGAATTTGTGTATAAAGAATTAAACGCATCTTATTTACAGAATAAAAATAATTTTAATAATTAGTAAAAATGATAGAAAAGAATTTAATTCGAAACTCACTAGAGATTTACCTTTAACACAAAATTACATATTTGAAAATGCATGAAATAAATATGCATGAATTATATCCACCTGAGTACGGCCCTGACTTTTATTCCAAGAATTATTCGTATTACAATATAAGTGAATCGCCTTATCGCATCGGTATACCACATACATATGATCCGAACTTTACACACTATGCTAGTAATAGCTTTACTGACTGTGAAGATTAAAATCGATCATCGGTATTACCGTTATTAATTTGGGTTGCAATGATGCTATAAATTATAAAATATGAAAATTTCATTTAAGATTCTAAATAAAAAATCAGCATTTAGTTTATATTTTATCATCTAATGATTTAAAATAGCCATCATAGTATTCTTTCTTAGATATTGGAAAATCATTTAATTACATTATTTACCTAATTCAATTCTAAAAAAAAAAAATTAAATGACTATAATCTTATTAGATACGTTAAGTTAGTTAATCATCATTCAATGTAAGTTATGGAAACAGTTAGGGAGATGATTAAGAAATTAGGTAACATTTATGATAAGAATCAAATATAAGAATTTTAAGATAGGAATATTATAATATACTTAAGCCTGGATACTACTTTTCGAATAAGCAAATTGTAATAATTTTTAAATTTCATTAGTTTCTACAGATATTCTTGATTTATTTCATTTAGCTATTTTTCCAAATAAGAATAGGCAGGCCCTCATCCCTTCCTATCCCTATATAGCAACTAACAGTAACTCATTCTTGTACATAGAGGCTGAATGCCCGAAGTATAATACATTACTTACTATATTTACCACGCTCATTTAAAATCTCACTATAAATGCAACAAGAGGACTTCGTGATACTCCAAGGTACATTCTTATTAACTATACCTACTGGATGTATGTTCGAGTCGGAGAATTTCAAGATCTATAAAGTAAATGACAAAATTAAGGAACAGCCACTGACTGAAGATACGCGGTACATAATATTATATCAAGGACATTAGAAATAAATATACAAGAAACGCAATTCTCAACTCAGTTAATTTGGAAGAAACCCCTATCGCTATAGAAAAGGATCCTGCAATATATCAAACAACTATCCCTATATACATAATTCTGGTTGGTGCAGTCTTAATTTTGGCCATTTGGTACACGATGTGACGCAGATCGACACATACTCTATAGAGGACCACAGATGAGCAGATGAGCCCCAGCTTCCAGCAACATTTTTTCACAAAATTCAAAAATGGTCGCTGAACTTCGGCGGGAGGAGTTACGGCCCTGCCTTCATACGAAATTGCTGAATGCGCCGTTCGCACGGGAATAGAACGTGGGTGCGATTTCCCTTAGTTAGCATCCAAGCTTAGGTCTTTATAATTATTATAATGTATAAATTCATTCTTTGACTCCGGTCTGCATCGTGCAGACATGGGTGTAAAAGTCTCACTTTAGTAATTAAATGTAGTTTCTAAGTATATCTGAGTTTCTTTTG
The DNA here is from genome assembly GCF_905220415.1 of Colias croceus. Taxonomy (NCBI): domain Eukaryota; kingdom Metazoa; phylum Arthropoda; class Insecta; order Lepidoptera; family Pieridae; genus Colias; species Colias croceus. Next base: position 4,171,806 of record NC_059541.1, on the reverse strand, counting down.
GGGCCTCCGGCTGCGGGACATGTAATTTGCAGCTGTAGGTAAGTAAATAAAAAATCAAGACACAAGAAAGGAAGGTTCTTATGGATAGAAAACACGAAAAAAGGGCAATGAGGCAGAACAGCGACATTGGGGCAGCTTATACACAATAAATTTTTATTATCTGAATGTGGTTCAGATACCTAATACAAATTTAGAACCATATCAATACATTACACATAATACTATATTATTTAGGCTCGTCCGGCGTCCCAGCTTGACACGGGGGCCGAGATCAAATTAAAGTTGAGCTTATGTCACTCGTCCTCTATTAATTGCAACTTATTACAGCGTAGATAACGTTGTTAACTCACAAGCAAAGTTGGTTTTGCACTTCTGATGAGTCTTCTGAAACCTTTAGTTGTTGTGTACATGTCCGACTCAGGAAAGTGATCGGAACAGACAACGGACCCTCTCCTTGGCTTGTAAAATTCTTCACCTCGGGATCTTCCAATAATCGCTGCCCACTTAGAACACCGTATAGGATTGCGTGGAAAACTAAAACAATAATAATAGAAAAACAAATGTTTCACATGAAAATGTGAACTTTATTTGTTAGCTTTTTAAGGCTCCATAGCTGAATGGATAAATAATCGAAAGAAAAATCCGTTCCATCTTCGTTACGCTATTGTGTAGTATTGTGTATTTTAAGAGAAAATAAATTAAAACGGAAAATTATGTGGTGATGTAGTACACTAGTGTGCCTACTTACTAAGTTTACTACATGGACAAATATATTTATTGGGTCCATGGTTTACTCAGGGCCTCAGTAATTGGAAAAATAATAGGAAATTATTGTATAATACACCATGAATACACCTATCTCGCGCAAATTTGCAACTACTTAAATATATATATTACTAGCTTCCGCCCGTGACTCCGTCCGCGCGGATGTCGGTCTTCGCGTGGATGGTTTATTTCTCAATTTTGAGTAACTCTGACAATGATATCTTATAAATCTATTGGACCCAAGTACGGCTAGGCCTATAATAATACGCAAAGTGTGTTCGCGGTTCTACAGAACAACGTCTATGGATAAAACTGAAAAATTAAGATTAATTTTTTTTCTACGTATTTTTCCAGGATAAAAAGTATCCTATTTTACGCCCAGGATAATAAGGTATAATTATACCAAGTTTCATCAAAATCGAACCGTTAGTTTTCACGTGATGTCTTCACATACAGACAGACAGACAGACAGACCAACAGACAGACAAATTTTTTTTTTATTTAATCACATATTTGGGTTTGGTATCGATCCAGTAACACCCCCTGCTATTTATTTCTTCAATATTTTCAATGTACAGAATTGACCCTTCTACAGATTTATTATATGTATAGATATGTCGTGGTCATATCGTAGATTTGATCATTTCATGATATGAGTGGCCATTTCACGAAATGGTCGCATATCGTGAAATGGCCAATTTAGTTTGGCCACATCATGATGTGGTTTGGGCAGATCAATGATAAGAAATCGTTTCACGATATGGCCAATTAACGCACGGTTTTTTCATGAAATGATCAAAATTATTTGATCATATCGTAAAATAGTTACATTAATCGTTGGTAGAGGCGCTGCAAGCTCTGTGTTTATGTGATAAGATGGCGGCCGCTGGCGAAAATTAAATTATTCGCAGTAAAAACTTCATAATTCGTTTAATAACAATATTATGAAGAAAGTCATAGCAAAGAATTTACGACGAAGAGGATATCTTATATGTATTTAAGAAAAAATGCGACTTAAATAAAATAATTTAAGAAACTACTACTATATTATTATAATTGTTTGTTTTTTAAAAAGCGATCCGCTTCTGGCACTCGCCGGCCGCTGCAGCGGCACGCTCGCTTTGCTCGCTCGGCTCGTGCGTTGTTTATCAAAGTCTAACCTAACCTAACCTAACTGTTTTCTATTGCAAAAACGATTCGCTTCTGGCATTCGCCGGCCGCTGCCGCGGCACTAACTTACATCACATTAAACAAGTTTTTAGAATATAGTTATTCTGAAATTTTTTAATATTTTATGGACTCTTTATATTTTATACGATCTGGCCAAATGTGGATGACCAAATCGTGAAACGTTGACGATTTAACGATCTGATCAAACTATGTTGGCCATTTCACGATATGCGACCATTTCGTGAAATGGCCACTCATATCATGAAATGATCAAATCTACGATATGACCACGACATATAGATATCTGTTCTAATTGGTTCTAAATCATACTAGTCCGAGAAAATAAGTAAAATTAGCGGAAATAAATCGTGTAGTTTTGAAAATCGCTAGTTATTTAAGTTTTGTATATTTCCAGATGATTATATCGAAAGTCCTCAAGGGCGGTGGGTGAGCTAAGGGTAGGGAGAGTTCAAAGGGCCTTTTTTAGATTTTTGCTTAAGTATAACTCTAAAACCTGCACAATGCACATATAGCTTACGGTTAGGTACTTCTAGGAAAATTTTCTACATAAAATTTCCTTTGATTTAAGTATGTCATAGGAAGCTAATATGTAGGTAATATTTTTTATGTACGGTCGGTCAGCACAGGGGGCGGCTTTATTCTTTCTTTCTTTCTTGTGTGGATGTTTTTACGATGTATCGTGCAGCCACTGATCGGCTTGATTTTTGAGCAAATCTACGATATGGCCACGTCATCAGTTATCACTACATAGTATAAAACAAAGTCGCTTTCTCTGTCCCTATGTCCCTTTGTATGATTAAATCTTTAAAACTATGCAACGGATTTTGATGCGGTTTTTTTAATAGATGGAGTGATTCAAGAGGAAGGTTTTAGTTTATAATTTATTTGGTTTTAGACAAAGCGGGCGAAGCCGCGGGCGGTAAGCTATAGTAAATATTATAAGAATGTGAAATTAAAATGTGTAAATTTGACATGATTTGAAAAGAGCAACTACGGAGTTTCTTGCCAGGTCTTCTCCGTAGAAACACAACGTAGTATATATCTGTCAACTGTGAAGAGAAAGAAAAGAGAGAGAAAGAAAGAAACTTCTTTCCGAATCTGCTTTCGAATCGGTCAAAGGTAAAACCAAAAACTATGTTGATTCAAAAGTGCTTCTAAAAGAAGTCTAATTGAATAAAATATAAATGCTTCAGTTTGCATGGCCGAAAGAAATGAAATTCTAATATTATAAAGAGGAAAGGGCAGGGCCTTCTATACTAATATTATAAAGAGGAAAGGTTTGTAATTATGTATGTATGTATGTATGTATGGTTTTCACGCATAAACTACTGGACCGATTTAAAAAATTCTTTCATCATTAGAAAGCGGCATCTTCACTGAGCAACATTGGCTAGGTTTGATCCCGGTGATCCCACGGGAACGGGAACTATGCGGGTTTTTCTTTGAAAACGCGGGCGAGGCCGCAGGCGGAAAGCTAGTTATCAATAAAATTAAACATTAAAATAGTTACATGTTTTATATTATTGATAATTTAATTATATTGTAATCTAATGTTTTAAATAATTCTACGCCACTTTTAATCAACAAAACTCAATTGAATCGTAATGCATTTAACTAAAATAGCAGTACTACTAGTGCATAACTGCCTATTATCTTGTGTATCTAATCTGTGCCAGTGCCATCTTCCCGTTTCCGGAATTTATAGCTATGTCGGCTCGGAGCAATAGGCTATTTGACAGTATAAAAAATAAATTATTTTTTTGTGTAATCCATATATTATATATGTAAGGTTTTTGAAGCGATTTAAATTAATAAATGATATAAATAATAGTTAACTTATCTATTTATAAATCGTCGAGAAAAATATCATATTTTTTAAAATTACCACGTGACCGAAAACATCCATGCTTGGCTGCATCTGCCATGAGTCATGACGTCACAGCTGCGTAAATAACAAGTGATCCCAACGTTCACTCATGTCGTTGCTGAATTTCGCTTTTGGTTTTGTTTCTTGTATAACTTATTTCTTGTGATTCAAGATGTCTGTAATCAGTTTTACTCTTTATGTGTTATTTTTGTTTGTCATGGAACCTAATTTAGAAAAAGCAGACAGTAGAAATCTACCAAAAGTGGACGCTATAATGGTTGGCATGTTCTTTAAAAACAAGCCAGATTTTTACGCTCCTGAATTGAGAAATGTTAAAACAGCTACGTAAGTTAATATTTCAATCGTCATTCATTACCATTTTAGTTAAATGTACAAACATCAATCACAATAGCACATTAATTATGATAAACATTTTTTTAGGTTATGCCCTTTGTTTTTCATTTCAGCCATCCAGTTTATAGGATTGAAGTATTTGTATTGATTATTTTCCTTTGCAGGGCTGCAAGATAATCATAATATGGAGATGATGCAATTGGATATTAACAACTGCGTCGTGAATCTGACCTTTGCACAGTTAAATGCAAAATCTGCCCAGAGCATAAGGTGAAGGCCAGTTCCTACAAAGTAGTATAAAAACTCGCGCGTAAAAATTTAATTACACCATGACTAACGGACAATGTTAAGCTTATATGATGCAGCTTAGAGATCAAGCATTTTATAAGTATAAAATAAGTAAATCGGATATTGATAAGTCCCACTACAAAGATATGAAACATTTGGTAAATTCTACACTGTTTTACGAAAAAAGGGTATACTTTGATAACAACATTAATGAGATTATTAAGGATCCAAAAAAAATGTGGAAGAATTTAAAAATGTCAATAATGCCTAATAATTTACCTGAGCTGGATTTTCCCGACTGTTTGTTTGACTCTGAAATTATAAATGACCATTTCCTGAAACTGCCTAGTTCAAATTTTGATAATTCAAATGAAAAAATATTTTTCGAAAATAACCTCTATGGGCCAGCAAAGTTTGAGCTTAGTACTGTGAATGAAACAGTTGTTTCTAAATATCTGCTCCAGATTAAAACGAGGGCTAGAGGCTGTGATGATATATCCATAGATATGCTGTTGCTTACTTTGCCTAGAACTCTTTCTGTAATAACATCTAACCAACATAATACTTACCAGTAGTATTAAATGAATTATTGCGGCCTATTAGCATATTGCCATGTCTGTCTAAGGTGGTTGAACGCGTGGTATGTGAGCAGCTTACTCGATATCTCGAAACAAACAATATTCTTCCATCCTTTCAGTCGGGCTTTCGAAAGAAGAAAAGTACCACAACAGCGCTTTTAGATGTTGTTGTTGATAATATCACAGGACTCACAGGACGTGATGAGGGCATGGGAACAATATTAACACTCCTTGATTTTTCGAGAGCCTTTGACTATATCGATATTTCGCTTCTTCTCTCCATTTCTACGGGTTTCAAAATAATTCAATAATTTTTTTTTGAAGTTACCTTATGGATATATATTATATATTTCAAATGGTTCGTATAAACACTGTTCGCGGTAATCTTTACTCTTCATTGAAACCTGTGGAAAGGGGTGTGCCACAGGGCTCAATATTGGGACCGATCTTATTCATCATTTATTGTACTGACTTTACCACCGTTATTAAGTATTGTTCGTATTACATATACGCAGATGATTTACAATTATATTATGTAAGTTTTCCACCATCTTCCTCTTTATCAGCTGTAGACAAACTAAATAACGATCTCGTTAATATAAGTGATTGGTCGAAAAGAAATAAGCTTGTTCTCAATCCATCTAAATTCTTAGTTCTTGGTTCTCAAAAGCAGGTGGGTAGGATAAATGAAATGTGTCCTAAGGTAGAAGTTAATGGTGAACAATCGGAGCAAGTTCAGGCAAGAAACCTCGGCTTACAAATGGACTCATCACTAAACTTTGAAGACCACATAGCTGAAGTAGCACGTAACTGCTTCTACCGCCTAAAAATTCTCCATAAGATTAGAAATTACATAAATGAGCCGCTGCGTATCCAGCTTTGTAACTCACTCGTGCTTTCAAAACTTAATTACTGCGATGTTGTTTATGATGGCTGTTGTTTGGCAAGAAGTAAGAGTCTCATTCAAAAGTAAGAGTCCCATTCAAAGGATCCAGAATGCCTGTGCGCGCTACTGTTTCCAGATCCAGCCTTGCACGCATGTTACTCCTTTCTTAAATAAAGCAGGAATACTAAAAATGTCTGCATGTAGACAGCTCCATGTTTATATTCTCCTGCATGGTGTAATAAATCACCGTATACAGCCTTACCTCCATCAAAAATTAACTTGGTCACAAAGTCAAAAGCTCAACAAATCAAGGTCTTTCTCTTGTGTGTTTCAAATCCCTAAGTATAAAACAGCTGCATTTAGAGGAAGTTTTAAATATCGGGCTAGTAAGTGCTGGAACGACCTCCCTCCTCCTCCTGTATGCGACTCGAGATGTCTTGGCACTTTTAGGGCAAGGCTTAAAAATTATTTACTAAAAAAACAAAAGGAACTGTTTCCAGCGGATTAGATGATATTTTAATTTTTATTGTGTTGTAACTATAATTATTTAAATATTTTAAAAAGAGTTCTTTCGCCCGATGTACGAATTGATTGGCTTTAGGTATATTTGTGACGTATCGCTGTATCATTGATGTATCTGACCAGTAGCAACGTAATAATTAATCCTGCATTCCTTTAGTTTTAGATTCATTTTTCTATTTTTTATTTTGTATTAAAAATTTTATTGTCTTACCTGTGTTCCTGAAAACATAATATGTTTGTTTTAGGAGAACCGCTATGTTTGTTATGGTACTGTGTATTTATTTATTTTTTATTATGATAACATGTTTTTTTTGTCGTATGATATTTGAGGCCACAACAGGTTATGGCTGAAAAACAGCGGAGAAAGCAGTGGCCTTTTGGTCATTGTTTTCTCCATTTGCTGAGTTCATACCCTTTTCGTGGTGATTTCTTTATTTTTTATCTGTATTTTATTTTTTTATTTTGTATGTATATCTTGTTTTACCACAAATAAATTAATTCTATTCTATTCTAAAATGAAGTTTGCAAGAATTATTAAATTGTACTGACTTTTCAGCAATTGTAATCGGATCTGTGGTTGTAGATTTCTCTGATGTTGACGGTTCTGAAAAGACAAACATTTATTAATAATGCTCTGTGCCTGCAACTCTGCCTGAATATCTAGTCCCCGCCTATTTTCAGTTAAATTGGTATAGCCATTCTAGAGTTATAGTGTAACCAATGTGACTTCCTTTTATACTTATATATGTATAACTCAAGGCAAATTTCTAAGGTTTTTTTTTTCTAAGATTATTAAGACATTGTTAACATACCCGTTATTATATGTTCCATGTTTTCTTCATGAGATTTATCCACAGTGCCTGCTGGCTGACAGATTTCAGCTTCACATTGCTCAATGAGGTTGATTCTTTGCCGTTTTGCAAAGGCAGAACGAGAAGTACTAGGCTCACAAATTCTTTTACAGCGATCTGGCTGGCAATGAAATTTAGAAGGCAAAACTCTATCTATCATTTTTATTTTCTGACTGAAACCCATTTTGTACTGGCAGTAGTTGGCCATGTCTTTTTCAATCTGTAAATAAGCGAGTCATTAACATTAGATACCGGATGATCAGGCTTAAATTGTGTCTAGTAAAACATACTGACAACACAGAATTGAAGGGTGCGATATGAGTTTGAATCTTTCTGTACATTATCAATTTATATATACAGGGTGTCCCAGAAGTCGACGTCAAGCCGAAATTTTCTGAAAGGTAATCTGAAAGGAAACCACACCAGTTATCAGAAAAATTGAAAAAAAAAAAAATGAAGTCATGTATTTTTGAAGTTATGGATTTTTTTTATTAATTCCAGAAAATGAACACCATGTGACAGTTTTTTTATTCCTGTTGTAACAAATATTTACTTTTTGCCAATTTTTTTTCTTTTACGTCATCCCGAATAGTGCTTTAACCTGCACCTGCTTTAACCTGTGATCCTAAACCCTGTGCCGATCACTCCAACTTGTAGGAAAATGTCATTTTATACTGTACCAAGTTTTCAAAATTAATTTTTCGCACTACTTCAAATGATCGTCCTGAAAAAATAATGTACTACTCCAGTTTGGCAAGTAGCTTTAAAAGTTAGCGCATTTAATAGGGATTCTAACGCGGTATAACACTTACTCCATTATATCTTAGATCACCATGAATGCTACCATCAAGGTGTCCATTTCTATTTTCTATCTAGTTACTGAATTGCCTATAAATTGTTTTAATTTTAACGTTTCTCATTTTATCGACAAGCAATCCTTATCGTAAACGCATATCTTGCGGCTGTAGTGGTGCTGTATACGTACGTCACTTACCATCTAGTGTGCGAACGAGTAGTCGCTCTAAAATTTTTGTGTGATGACACGCACACAACGCGAAGTATTGTTTTGACGTGACAACGTCTTATAATTCGATAGAGCCGGCTGCACGCACGAAAAAACATGACTCATGCGGCGTTACCTCGCTCTGAGGCGTTCCATAGGCTTGAAGTGCAAGCGAGAGCGCGGAACGAGCGACAAAGAAGCACAATTGGACGTTGTCACGTTCAACTATCGTCAGTAAACCGAATTTACAGCAACCAATTTTTTTATTTTGTTTACTGTTGTGTGCGTAAATCAGCGCAAACGATTGGCATCTCTCTAGATCTCTATGGGCATTACCTTTCAGAAAATTTCGGCTTGACGTCGACTTCTGGGACACCCTGTATATCATTATCTAACCTCAAGCAGGTAAGTATTGAGACGATTTATACTATGTATTGCAAATAAAATAAACTGCCTACTAGGTATTCAACACCATACTTACATCGAAGTGGTCTTCACAAATAAATATAACTGTTTTAATTGATAAATCACTTGGATTTCTGCGAGCTAACTGCAACCACTTTCTGCGCATTTTTATATCTTTTGGAGCACATATAAATAGTTTATCAGGAGTTTTAATAGTTGTATTTCTGCATCCAGGAACTACACACCACTTATAAGAACTCATTTTCGTTCGTCTTTCGTTTTTAAACAGATTAACTTAATACTATAATTAAAACAAAAACGAACAATAAGTACTAAAGCCGGGTCCCCTGCAACGTGTTATCGTGTTAGCTAACACGATAACATGTTTTGCTAACCGAATAGGGGCGTGGCCTAACAGTTTTGTTAGCAAAATCACAATAACATGTTTGCCGAGACGAATGGATAACATCCCCCGCGTTCGCCTGCGGGGAGGGGAAGGAACGCATTTTATGTTCGCACTCACGAGAAGAAGACGTCCGTCCTAATTTATCTATGGTCCGTCCGCCTATATTCTCTTTGACGAAATGAAATAAAAACAATAACAAAAATAGGCGCAGCGGACGAGCGGTTTTGCAAACATGTTTTGGTAACATGTTTCGATAACATGTTTTGTTAGAAAATTGTCGCTGCGGACCCGGCTTAAGAGCAAGTTGATGTTTACGCAGCTGTGACGTCACACGTCACCATGCCTATGGTGAATGGTCGCAAGACGCCATATGCTTCAAAATTGTGTTTTGGCGGCATGCCGGCATATTTGAATATCATGTTTTTATTTTCCATTTTCACAATGAATAACTACAAAAAATTAAGAAACATGTGTTTTGTGTGCTCTATAAACATAACTTAATAATTTGAGACAGTTTTCAAAACCTTGTCAAATAGCCTATTAACAAGGATGTCGGAGTAAAGTGAAGGGGCCTTTTGGCTTTTTCTCTTATAATCCCAAGCTTTAGTGCCAGGGGGGGTCACATAGTCGTGGTCAATCTAAGAGCAATAAATGGTCAATTTACAAAAGCTATATTTTGATAATTTAATTGATACGTAGATTAAAAAAAAACGGTCAAGTGCGAGTCGGATTCGCGAACCAAGAGTTCCGTACAAACATTTTTAATTTTAAATTTATGCTTTTTGCAAATTTTCCTTTATCTGTGTTATAAGACGTAACTTTCTACAAAATATCAAGATTCTGTGTTCACGGGAAGTACCCTGTAGGTTTTGATTCCTGGCGACACTTGAGAATGTTGAATGTTGATAGGCATGAAATGTATGTTTTAGCAATTTTTCATCCATCTGTTAAAAGCAATGTCAGCGCTTTTAACCAAATTTCAAGACTCGTGTTCACGCGAAGTAGTACAATATAGGTTTTGATTCCCTTGCCGATAATGTCGAAATTTGCGATAATTTTCAGCATAAACGGCTGCATCTTTTGATTGCGTTAGCTTATAAGTTTGATTTTTTTCACAGCTTTAAGGAACCGTAGATTTGATTATTCGGTATAAATTTCAGATTGATACCTCCACGCGTTCCTGAGAAAAAGGGTCTTGACAGGCAGACAAATATATATTTTATTTTTTTTTAAATTTTATTTAATTAAAAAATATATATTTTTTGCAATTATTCCTGTATCTGTACTATAAGATGTTACTTCGTACCGAATTTCAAGATTCTGAGTTTACGGAAAGTACCCTGTAGGTTTTGAGTTTTGATACCCTTGCGAATGTCGAAATTTGCGAAATTTTTCGGCATTTACGGCTGTATCTTCTGATTCGTTGACATAGAAGTTTGATTTTATTATAGCTTAAAGGTATCATAGACTTGAGTTTTTGGCATGAATATCAATATTAATACATGTAAGCTTTCATGAGTAACAGGGTTGTAAGTTTAAATTTTTTTTTTAATATTTTTTTTACAATAATCTACGTAAGTCAAAATTCATGTTTTTCGCAATTAGTAAACAAAGTCGTTTTCTCTGTACCTATGTCCCTTTGTATGATTAAATCTTTAAAACTACGCAACAAATTTTTATGCGGTTTTTTTAAAGATAGAGTGATTCAAGAGGAATAGTATATAATTTATAAGGGTTTAGACAAAGCGGGCGAAGCCGCGGGCTAGCTAGTCTGCGTTATAAGATGTTACTTACATTGTACTACATTTCATGACTCTGTGTACTCGGGAACTACCCTGTAGGCTTTGATTTCCTAGGGAGTGTCGAATTTTGCGAAAAATTTCAGCATTTACAGCTGCATCTTTTGATTGCATTGGCTCATACGTTTGAATTTTTCACAGCATCAAGGGACCGTAGACCGTAGGGTTTCGACATTAGCAAAGGAATCAATACCTGTAGGGAGCAAGCACCCTGTCCCGTAAACACAAAGTCTTGAAATTGAGTTAAAAAGTATCGTCTTATAGCACAGATGTAGGAATAACTGCAAAAACCCTAATTATTTAATTAAATTAAATAAAAATATATTTTTTTAAATAATTTTAAACTTACAATCCCTTTATTCATGAACGTCTACATGTATTAAATTGATATTCACATCAGAACGTCTATAATAACTTAAATCTGTTATTTAATTCACATTCTATGTCAACGCAATCTGAAGAAAAAGCAAATAGAGCCTCATATTCTGTAACTCGCAACTACTTGCAAGGGAATCAAAACCTACAAGGTACTTCCCGTCAACACAGTCTTGAAATTGGGATAAAAGCAACGACTTAGGTATAGCACAAGATAAAGAAAAAATTCCTTAAATAAAATTGTAAGATACAACCTATTAAAAAAATAGGTTTGCTCGGAGCCCTCGGTGCGCGAGTCCGACTCACACTTGGCCGATTTTTTGTCGTAATTTTCTATTGTTTATTAAAAAAAAAAATGCTTATCCACGAATCCTGGGATATTTCGATATTTGAGGTTTTGTGTGGAAAGTGAGCAAAAGTTGTAGTAAAAAAATTAATAACCTACTATAACTTTATTCCGCAGTTATAGGTTTTTTCAAAAATCGATAAACCTGTTTTTTGCCCTTGAATCACGACCACAGGTCGACCCCAAGAAGCTTATATCGTCGACCCTAATTAACTTTTCCTCTAATTTTTGTTACATTCTCTTCCGTTTGTAATTGATTTACCTAATTGTTTTATATTACTTTTATGTCTCAAAAGTCAATGAAAACATCATGTTGAACAGTATTAAGTTGTAAATTTAAAAGATGGATTATGTGTTCAATGGTGCGCCGCACATAATTATTATTATTGACGGTGCGCTTGGTTGGATGATTTTCCTTCCGAACTTGGTACGGACCGTACCAAGTTCGCGCGTGACCGTTCTACCGCCAAACAAAACGGACGTCGGTCGATCGTCATCAATGGCGATAGCGTCGGATGACGCTATTACTGAATAAAGATTAATTATAGAAATTTTAGAACTCTACAAAGATTTATTATTATTTTCTTATTTACAAACGAATCCCTGTCTTTTAAATAGAATTTTGCCCATTCTTCACTCTCCGTTTTCTTCTTTTCAATGGTTGTAGGTACTTGTACTTGCTTCGACGATTGCCGCAATAATTAACGTGATATTAGCTTCTTTGGATAAAGTTGGAGGCATGTCGACCCGACGCGACGTCCTCACTGTCCAGTAACACGGAAAGCAATTGGTGCGGTGCGGTGGTGTGGCATGTCGATCGCACCGCACAAGTGCGGTGGTCCTGGCGGACTAAGTTCGGACGTCTATTAATGATATTATAGTAGCTAACGCTACGCTACCAAATGGTTTATTATTTAGCAAAACGATTTAAAACGTCAAGTTAGTTTCACAATTTTTTTTTAAACGCATTTCATTGAAGAAACGAATCTTAAATGGCGGCGCTTATCATTCCCTCTCGTTTACAATACACACGGCCGTACGGCATGCAAAAAAAAAAATAGGGAAAAGTAAAATCACTAAAATATATTTGATTTTCCCTACAATAGTTTTTATCATATATTTACAATGACAATTATGTATTTGTGATAGTAAATAACGTTTTATTTGAAATTGACAAAATATGTTCTTTGGGAAAAGTTGTTCAGTTTTAAGGGCTCATTACAAGACGTACTAAGCTGGTTGCAGAGCTTGACCGACCGTCAGTGCGTACCGTCGGTCCTGACGATACGCATCAACAATTGTGTGACTAAGGGCGTATTCAGAAAGAAAGCTTGAAACTTATAAGCGCTTATAAGCGCTTATCGGCGCCTGTCAGCGCTGGTAACCTGCGCAGGAAAATATATGAACATGCGCCTATAAGCGCTGATCGGCGCCGACAAGTTCCGACAAGCTTCAACAATGCTGGTGGCTGCCATATAAAATTTGTTTTGGTCTGCTTCAACCTGCTTCCTTTGTGTAGAACGAACCAGCATTGACAAGCGCCGATAAGCGCTTACAAGTTTCAAGCTTTCTTTCTGAATACGCCCTATGACACTAATGCGCATGACAATACGCGTGCGTATGGTCGGTTATAGCTTGGATATAGCTATGAACGGTTTTATGAATTTCCATACATATGACAAGCGCGACTGACGTACGCACTGACGGTCGGTCAAGCTCTGCAACCAGCCTGGGGATTTTGTTGCATTCTGTATACGTAAATATGATAATTCAAATATATACGTAATAAATAATTAATAAAATAATTACCCATTTACATTATTTTTATTTTCTTTTTTACTGACCCTACCATATGTCAGTGTCAGCTTTGGCCGCCATTGAAGAATGAAGATTCGTTTCTTTAATGAAACGCGTTATAAAAAGTTGCACTTGCCTGAAATACGAAACTCCATCCTTTTTATGTTTTAATATAGAGCTATTTCGACAGATTTTCACTGAACACTTTGTCATTGCGATCAGCGATATTATATATGTTATCTCGTTGTCAAAGCGCCTACAACTCCTCGCCTCGCCTACGCCTCGAAATACAACTAAACGAAAACTCAGCTTTATTATTCGCGTAGGCAGAGATTTGGTTCAGACAATTTTGAGCGTGACCGGTGACATGAGTCAAGACGACAGACCTAAGCGACAGGTGCGCCGTGCGACAGACTCTTGGACACTCACAGACAGACGTTTTCAATGCCACAGATTATAAATAATATTTCGATTGAATTTTGTTAGAAGCTACACGATATTTTAACATACTTTATTAAAATAATATATTGTATTCCATGGTACAACTGAGACAGATCTTTAAGTAAATCCGTAAACGACGGTGAACGATCCCCTTGTGTGGCATTTTTGGTAAAATTTAAATTTTCCTATCGGATAAATCTTCTACCTCTTGTACAGATCGAGACATTTTGTTTCATTAGTCCCCACAGGGAATCAAATCTAGGACCCTTGGTTCAACCTGTGGTTCAACCCCTTAACCTGATGGAGTGAAAATTGAGCATTCCCAATTTTATAATAGTAGCTCGGAACAATTAACTAGGCTTGTTAATTGCTCCGAGAGTAGTAGACACATAATTATTTCTAATCTGTGGAAATTACTTTCAAGGTCATGTCATCTATTATACTGTTAATTTATGTTGCATAACGAAACATAATGCTTTCTCTCTTTTTCATAGAGTTCTAGCCATATAGCCTTCGTGTTTTGGTATATTTGTCTCTATATATTCAATACGTTATCGTTTCTATGAGCTTCTTGAAAGCTAATGGCTGCCGAACCCACTAATCGTGAAACAGCTGATGTGCTTCTCTTATTCGTAATAAATTAGTGTTTTATCTAGTGTGTTATTAAAATTATACAGATTAGATGATCCGTCACTTGTGCTTTAACTATATGCGACGTACAGGGTTTGTATATTTGGTGAATAATACACTGAAATGAAGCTTTACAACGGAAGGTTTTGTAGATTGTTGGCCTTTTCAGATGTCACTGACCATACAACAAATAATTTTGGACGCTAAAAGACTGGCTGGCCGTCTAAAGGAGCGTGAGACAGAAGCTGATGCTCTGCTAACCGAAACTCAAACAGCTTACAGACAAATTAGCACTATGAAACAGGTACAATTGAACCTTATCGCTTTGCTCCAGTAATTCATTGTAAGACCTATTGACAGGCTAATATTTTCATTGCACTATACAATATAAGCAAATGTAATGTTAGGTAAATATTGATCAGTCGATCTTATCAATTCAATTTTTATTTTAGTACAAAGAAGAAGTAGATACTCTTAATGAGGCTTCGAGGGAAAGACCGAGAGGAGAATTAATCGCAAGTATAGAAAGGGAATCTCGATTGATGAGAGACGTTCAGCGGGAGAATGGGGAGCTCAGAGCGGCATTGGAAGATCACAGGAGAGCATTGGAGTTGATCATGTCAAAGTACAGACAACATACAGAAAAGAGAGTATGGGAGTCGAGGATAGACTTCACAGCTGCTATTAATGAGAAGCAGCAAGAGGTATTTTTATGAACAATTTGTGTATAAAAACAAATAAGTTTTATTTTGAAACAACTGATTTAATGAAGCTATGTATTTAGATTGTAAATGATTAAGTATATTATTACAGTTAATTCGCCAGCAAGCAGAGCGTATTAATGAAATGACAAGTATAATGTACAAAGCAGTCAACATGGATGCTCATGGTGATTCAAGGAAGGAAGAGGAATTATACCAAAGGCTTATTACAGAGAATAAGGTATATTATGATGTTTTATTTTGCATAATATATATATGTACCACAGATATATAAACATTACTTGAAGCAGATGTAACTTTTCCTACAAAACGCGTGGCCAATTACGCACACCAATACAAAATTCATAAACAGGGCCGAATTCAGTACCTGTGTCAGAAAAAATATAATCACCTTCGTGACGTTTAACATTGTTTTTTCTTATTAATATTATATTATTATATGTGGCAAACAAGCAGGTGGGCCATATCCACCTGATGGGAAGCGGTTACTGTAGCACTATGGACGCCTGCAACACTTGTACATTGTCCTGTTGCGATCGCTTTGTTTTATTGTGAATATGAATGGATTATTCCCATACCATATACATACTAAAATAATTACAAATCTAATATAATACTGTAATGTCGAGAACGATTAATTTTATCTTTATTAAACGACTTCAAAAATGAAGGAGGTTTTCAATTCATCGGTTTCTAAATATGTTTATTTTTGTATGTATTTTCGCAATAACTCAGAGAATAATAGCTTTCTAATTAGTTTCATTCAAATTTTATCACAATCGGTATCAGTAGTTTGGGTGGAAGTAGAGTTTTTATCTGAGAGATATGTACCATATTTGGATTTAATTTTGGTAGTAATTTCATAGCGAATTGTCATTTTTTTATCACAGTATAGGTAGTCATAACTTTGTAGACAGCAGATTACTAAGGGCGGAGCGGAGAACATGATGTGCATCATCGCATGTTGCATCAATTACTTCCCAAAAATTCTCGTAGCGTACGGCTTCTACGATGTATGTACCAATGTGTAAATAAAACAATAAAAACCAGATTTTTAACAATTATTTATTTTGAAACAACACAACTTTTTTAAATAATTTCTATTGGACAAATTAGTGTCTTTACATTTGTGTTTACATCGTAAATTAATATAAAATCACTTACAGGTGCTTTGCCGGCCTTTAATAAACAAATACGCTCTTTTCTTGAAAGCCTTTATATTTGCTTAAGCTACTGTCATAAACCTAAACGTAGTATTAAATGTACTTCGTACAAAATTATATGCCCTGGGGGAGTTAAAATTTAATTGGAGGGCAAATGACCGTAGTTCGGCTGAATACGATATTAATGGCTAAAGTACTACCACGGGATTTTTTTAAATACCTCACCAGAAAATCTTTATTATTTCCCGGTATATTGTTTAAAATATGTATATCTTCTTGATTTAATTTATCTTTCAGTTCAGCAATAATATTAGAAAACTTTGCAACTTTACGTTTCAAACGGATGCGTTGTTGACGCAATGCTTTGATCTGTTTATTTTTTGTTAAAATCTTCTTCTTCAGTGATTCCACTAGCTTTTCGACTGTTTGTGGTTTCAAGACATCAACATTTGAAGGTCCTGGCAAATTTTCTGTAACCTAAAAATTAATATATTTTTAAAAATCCTTGTGGCAAAAAAACAAAGAACACATTTCTATAAAATAGTGGTTTTGGTATAAATTTATAGAATGTATAAAGCATCTTAAAAAATAACAACAACTTAACCACAAGGAGTATTTCAGGATAATTTTAATATTCAGAATGCTTAATATAAATAAAATAATAAATTCCTTACATTTTGAATCTCACGAAGCACTGGAAGCAAAGTTTTAACTCGTTTTATTGGAGGTGAACATAATTCTTCATCCTGCAAAAAAAAAACTTGCATATTGTGTAACTAATATCTAACACTAATTACAATTAAAAAATAAAGCAAGATATCAAGAAACAGCTTATTAACATGGCATATTCAGCATTCACATCTCAGCAGGGTTACAATACAATAACACATTACTTCCTGTGTTAGTAGGAACCCATTCAATCTAGTTAATCTATTATTAAGACAGGTGGACCATGATTTGATGACCCTCTATTATATACTGCGGACTTTGTAAGCTTTAATTACCTAATTGTTGATCAAAATATGTACATAAGAATTGCAACAATGGCTACATTGACAGTTATGAATATGCTATATTGTTGCTAACTTATTGTACAATGTACATTGTACACCATAAATGACAAAACTCATAACTAACATGTATAGCGCATCCTGCACTTGTAATTGGAAAGCATGTTGGAAAAAGTAAAGTGCTGGGTCTGGTACTGGTGGAAAATTGAGGTGGGTGAAGAAAATGTAATATAATAAGGAAGTAAGATAGTTATGTTAAGCTTACCTCAGAAACTTGTTCAAATATAGTTGGCACTGCACCAGGTCGTAGATTTGTACAAGATTTACTAGTATCTAAGTATTAATTTACAAAGTGCTTCGAACATAACAAGCTATTGGGTTTCGGTTTCCACGTTTGACGTTTCATATTTACTATCCAAAGTTGTCGCAGAGCGATATCCTTAGGAAACCTAAAACAACGTGAAACTATGAGGAGTTACCTTATGAAAGTATGTGCCTACTGAACAAAGAAATGTATACAGCAAATATCAATACTTAACTGAATTCGGCCCTGTTCAATACTAACCTACTTTTGAAGTACAGAAGCTGTCATAACAAATGTAAACAAATTTGTAAATTTGCAAGAAATTTAAGCCCAGTTCATTGGAACAAGCCAATATTGGATGGAACAGATAATACGCATAGTAATTAGCGATTGTGCCTTAAAGACTTTCAAAAAAAGAGTTGATTTTGGTAGTATTAGCCCGACAGAAATACTGTTTATATTGAACCTTAGATAAATTACCTGTGAAATGATATTCCTTGTATTTTCTTATGACTGGAACTTTCACAATTACTTGCACAGCATTTTACCATATTGATATTGTTTCTTTTTAACGTTTTTATAAAATATTTTTAAATATTTTCAATAAAACACTCGACTTCAAGACTTTGGTTTTGTGTATGTCAAGATGGCGACAGATCGAAAAAATGCCACGCGCTTGACAACTGTCACTGTGTGTGTTAGTGTTGTTACAAGCGAAAAACAAGGATAGTGCATATGAGAACATTGAACGAGTAAAAGAGATAAAATATTGAGTTAACACATACAAAAAATATGTCTCGTCTGCTTATATTTGGATGTCTGTGATATGTACTATTTCTTAGCTTTTCTAATGTTTTTATTTTAGTTCATTTTTTTTTGTGCATATGCTAAACAAAGAATTTAATCTCATATGGTGAAAGTTAGAAAGTTGGGATGTCGTTTATTAATTTATTTCTTCATCATTGGCATTATCAACACAGGTCACAGGCTTTTAATAGGTGAAATTTATGGTCTTATGACATGCCATTCTTTTTATTTTGTTTTTATTATGTGATCCAAGCTGTAGTTAATATAATTTTAAACTAAATTAGGCAATTTAATTTAAATTATGTATTATGTTGGTTAATTTTATAATATTTATTATTTTTGTAAAATTCCCAGACATATTTCATTCAGCTAATTGCTAGCTAATGAAATATTGATGTGATTAAGGTTTCAGAGAGCATCATATCACACATATTTAAAAAAAAAATGGTTTGAGACATTCCTAATGTAAAATACTCAATCCAGGAACAGGACGGAAGACAACTAACATCATAGTATTTCATTTTAAAAAAGTTTTTTAATAAAAATCATGTAAAGATCTGAAATGCATCTACCCTAGTTGAGGATGCTATAGAATTAAATTGATTCCAATGATGTGAACATTGCAGGGTCTCCGCGAGATGCTCGACATCTCGCGGCGGTACGGCTCGGACAAGGCGTACGCGCCGCCCACTGAGGACAAGGACGTGCAGACGGACGGGCCGCCCATGTCGGGCGCGTGACGACCCGCGCTCGACACGTGCCGCCTCTGAACGACCAACCATGCACCTCATACCATACATGTGAACGTTCTCTCGTGACACTGACATTTGTGCGACAAATCTCATGTGTGTGACCGGCTCCACTACATTCAAGGCCCCATACCTATCCCCGTTATGAACGGTATTATTGAATCATTTCTCTATTGGTTGTATTTAATGTTTGTTATTCATTGTACTATCTAAATATATTTTCTGTCTGTGCTCAGAGATCATGATGAAGCGCCTTTGTTGAAATTTCCAGATGTGATGAATGTTTGATTAATACTTATGGCATTACTGTGATCTTTAGAATGTACATTAAGTATGACATGCTACTAATGCCAACTTAACATTTATTTAGTGTCTGGTATAGATATTAATTGATCTTAAATTAATATCTCCCAATTTTAATGTAGTAACAAATTCAAAACACTTTATTTGTCACAGATTTTGTATGTTTTCAACGTTTTCAATATTGTCATTTAAAGCAGGGGCACAGAGACAGAAACAACATAAATGTACATGTATTTTTTTATATAATATTATTTCTGTAAAAAGTCCCTATTAAGATACTACATTAAAATTGGTATACCTCTACATGGAAATTAAGTAAGATGTTTTTATAATTGCCACTATAATACTGGGGTAAAACTTCTAAATTTCATACTTTGCAATCTCTACAAGCTATTAAATATATCTAGTAAATTAACATGTATTAGATGTACTGTGCTATTTAGACAATATGATAATAAATTGTATAGTTTATATTGCAAAGAATTTCAACTTTACTTTCTCATTCAGTTCAGTAGATATTAAAGTTAAGATTTAGTAGTATATTCATAATGTTAAAATTTATAACTCAGTAGATTATAGTTAGTAGATTTTATGAAGTAAGTTTATTCAGATCTATGTCGTAGTAAGATATTATTAAAACAAAGGATCAGCAGCACCCATGAAACTTTTTCTGACAATTTTTTTTTTCATTTTCCTTTTTAATCGAAAGAGAGCTGTGCAATATGCATATCATGACAAACACATTGATAACTTATAACTCAAATAATTCTTGAAAGAGTATATAATATAACCGATTGAGAGAGTAATCTGTTTATCCTTGCCTTACTACGACATACAATTCATACAAAACGTACAGTTATGGAAGCAACGAGGGCACAATCAAAAGTTTTGTACTTAGGAGACAACCATTTTAAAACTGGGAATCTTCAAATCAGCGCAGAATTAATAATATTTAAATGTTACTCCGCTCGTGGCTTCAGCCGCAAAGAAGAAATCTTGCCTAAAATTTCTCAAATACTAAAACAATTCTCGAGAACCTCTATGCAAATAGCCACTGATGAAAACAGAATGAAATCTAGTTTTTGAGTACCGAAATCGCGAACAAAAACGGCTGAAGATTTTGTTATGTGATATGTAGTGATTTATTATGATCTGTTAGAAACAACTAACAATAATTAAATTTATTGCATTTTTCACATGATTCCAGTTTTAAAAAGTAACTAAGAAGAGATTCTCGATGTATTTTAATAGCAGAAGGGTGGTATATAATTAATCTTGTACCTTTATCTAATATATAAAAATCAATGCCACTTTTCGTTGTAATTCCATAACTCGAGAACGGCTGAACCGATTTCGATAATTCTTTTTTTATTATATTCCTTGAAGTACGAGGATGGTTCTTATGTAGAGAAAACGTTAATATGTACCACGGGCGAAGCCGGGGCGGACCGCTAGTTGATTATAAAAAGAATACAGGCAGTGTGATAAACATACAGAGTTAAGCAAAGAGTTTTTATCATTGTATAACTTTCTTACTTCAAGAAGACTACTTCGCGGCTAATACATATTGCTTAATAACTTAATTGCCAGCAATCAGTATGATCAAGCTCTAGGGTCTCCCACCAAATTTTTTTATTATTACCTTACTATTAATTTATGTGTTGATTATATTTTCGCGATAAAATGATATTATCAATCCTGTCGCTATTCATCAGTATTACTAAATTATTAAGATTCCAAGGATATTATGATCCATTTATTTTGAAAACATAAAGTTATGAATGTTTATTTGACCCACTTAAACCATTCGCTTTAAGAGAACACGTAAACAAATATAAAATCTGCGAGATAGGTAATATCAATCAAGTAAAATGTCCTGAATTAAGATTTTGCTTTGTTATTTAGAAAAAGATCATGTTGATTTAAATTTTGAGAAATCCCTTAAGCATTTCTAAATAATAAAATATTCTCCAGGTCCCACTTGACATATTATGTTGTCTTGACCCTGCCTGTTTTAGAACATAATCATAATAATACTGTAGTACAAACACCATTTAATGGTCAGTTACTCTTGTCAGTATCAGTAGTTTTTGATTTGAAGTTTTAGACCTCAATAAAACACATGAATGTGATTGTAGTTCATCTTCGCTTAGAATAGTTTGAAATAGCACAAGTAGCATGATCTGCGCAATAATAAACATTAACTCTTTTCTGAGTTTGGTAAAGGAATAATATGATTTTCAGTTTCTTCTATTGTAATTAATAATAGCATATTTAGGATAAATTCATTTTAAAAGTATCTAGTAATTATATAGGTACATAAAATTTATAAACACTTGATGCGATATTTTTTCATGTAACATGTTCAGCTTTGGATGTTAGTAGCTTAGAGGTAGATAAAGAATTGTAGTATCTTCATAGACGTGCGTAATTTAATACAAGCTAGTAATTGCAAGCAATATTATTGTGGACTGGGTAGGAGTAGTGTCTACTGCGAACTTGGTCAAAAACCGTCCTCATTGGAAGTCGGTACCTTTATAATGTTAATTAATAGTCGTACTTTCCTGTTATGACTCACCATCACCCAACCAACAAAATATTTCATTATAAAATATGAAATTGTACTTTCAGGTAATAAACACAAATTTATACTATAAAGCAGCAAGTCTAAAAGCGACACCGAAGTAGGTACCAGGTTCTTATGTAGTTATTTACTACTAATAATGAGAAAATAATTATAGTATGTTCTTTACCTCTAAATATTTGTCATATACCTAACATGTTGAAGAAGTGTTTTGTTGAATGTATCCCTGTTCTATTTTAAGTAATATAGTTTATCTACTAGAAATTGTTAAATTTTATGTCAAAATCAAATGATTTTGCAAATGTTCATAATATTTTAGATCACTTAGTATACCTTAATAATTAAAATCTTAATGTACAGGAAAAATATTGGACATACAATATTGTAATTGTAATATTATTTACTTTATTTTCTTCCAACTTATTTTTTACTGGGAGCAGTGATTTAATTACTATAATTACCAATATCCTACACAGAGGAACTGATTTTTAATATTTTAACTTTTGTCTTTTGTGACAAATGATATTCATGGAAAGAGCAGTTTATTTGATTGTTTTTATGGTGATACATAAAGGTGACAGTTTTGTAAAATTATATTGAAAATAAAGTGATGTCCAAAAGATACATGGTTTTACTTTATCTAACATAAGTACATAATAAATATATATTACTAATAATAATTAAAGATTTGCTTTTAAAATTCTTTGTAATGTTAAAACTCATAATTACTTTAACCAATTATTTTGCTTATGAAAGAATACATATTGCCAGAGCTGCATCCGTTTTATACTTTTTTATGCTCAATCTCTCTGGAGGTGTATTTTTTATTATATTATTTTATAGATTTTCAATAAAAATGCATAGGCCATAGAGAATTTACTTCTTTAGAATGTACAGGGGAGTTGAATTAGTGTCAATTGTTGTATGATTTATGAATTTAAACATACCAATATTGTCTGAGGAATACTATCTGGAGTTGTAATAAAACAAATTTTATTACAAGTTTAGTAAATACATAAAGTCTACTTATATCTATAAATGTTTGGACAGAAATGATACAAATACATAAATGAAACTGTATATTCATTTTCAAAATCATCACACAAATTCATACACATCTAACACTCATTCATTATGAATCACACTCTGGCTTGTGTGTATTCCTTCGGGAATCTGAAGGAATGTTGGCCAATTGCTTGAATGTTAGGCAGGAGACCAGCATTGGGGATGATGTTCCAAGAGAGAGTTAGTGTGACATTATTGTGACCCCTGGAAAATAATGATAAATGTTATTTTAATTTTACATTTACACATCAGAGTAGGATGTAACAGAAATAATAAATGATGAATTTTAAAGTATAGAAAAAACATCGATCATAAAGCTGGATTCAAACTCGTATCTGCCCAGCATCAATAACTTTACAAATATAACTTTAACATATAAAATATCAAAAATTGTTTAGTTAAAGTATTTACACTCAATAATAAGATGGAACTAAGATATTATTTAAGTTCAATCACAACCTTAATTCTTTACAACCTCAGTAAGTCAAATGTCTCTATTCAAGAATTTCATCAAGAATCCATGTTCATAGAGATATTAATGGAATCATTTTTCTAATGATAATAAGTAGTGTCATACTTACTTTAAGCCATTTCCATCATCCCAGAAATAGTATTTAATGTTCATATTCTTAAAATCTAGTAGAGCGTTCTCTCCCCTTAGAATGATTTTATCCCACAGAACAACTTGATTTAACTCATTTGATGGTGTTATGTACTCAGCAGTGAGATACAGAAACAACTGTTTAACATTCCAGTTAAATAAATTAGAGAGATCAGTCTTCAGATCAAATGTTAAATATCCCAAGTCATTCTTTTCTCTTGAGGCACCATAGTCTGGAACATTCTTTCTGCAACATTAAAAATAGATAAGATTTAACCATTAATATGATAAAGGCATAAGTTGTAGAGGAAAAATATCTAAGAAAATGTGTATGTTGAAAAATTTGTGCCAAGTTTTTGGATATAATGAAATTGTAATCGGGAGTAGATTTCCAGAAATGCTAGTCTACTTGAACATAATACTTACACGACTACTTTAACTGTATTCATTTGAGCAGCGGTTCTATAATCCACTGTTAATGTGGATAGAAAACATAGGAAAGTTAAACATGCTAGCACGCTTAATGTATACGTTAAAATAGCGTTTCCCCTCGTCAACACAGAGTACATCTTAAGTGATAATTTCGGCCCTGTTTTCACTAATTCACAAGGCTTACTTTATTTATAAAAAATGGAAACAATTCCCTATTTTGCATTAGACCACGGCTTAGTAGCTGACGTATTGACATTGACAGTCCAATAATGACAATAGAGACACGTCATTGCTAAATTAATAACCAAAAAGATTATATCAATGTCACACAGAGTATATAATAAAATAATTGCATCCACAGAACAGTAAGAACATAATAGAAGTGCGATGTGGGCGTGGCCCACGTGTCACTAGTAAGGTAAGATCACCTAACTCGCTCTCAGTTGTGCGCTGAAAAATATTCGAGTCGGTTGTCAGCTGTCAAACCTTATTTCCATATTTATTCATTATTTAGAGCGTGTTGTTCGGTATTAGAGTGGAAAAATGATAGCAGACGAAATAATATCAGCAATCGAGGCATTTCATACCATCGGTAAGTCTTATTTTAATTTATTTTAAATATATTTTACGTTACAACTTCGCTCGTCATAATTTGTCAAAAATTTATAAAAATATTAAGTCAAAATGAACCTTAATCCATAAGAAATAAGTACTAATATAGATTGAACAGCAAACAAGACTTTCTGGAATATTATTGCAATAAACAAACGAATGTTGGATTAGTGATGCATGTGGCGCATATCGACAGTATCGATACTTTAGAAAAGACAAACATTATAAATATTAAATTTTATTCTATTTTTCCTTAGCTTTCATTGGTCCTATTTATTTATAGATTTTCCAAAGAGGCAAATTTAAAAGAGAAATGGATAAAATATGCAACGTGACGAGTTAACTGGATGCCGAACAGCACTAAGCAGCCTAACAAAGGCCACCGATACATCAAACCTACGGCAGTTCCAAGATTTAAAATAATGCATATTTTCTGTTTGTTTTGTAAATATAGATTTATACTATTCTATTCCGTTTTTTATTTAAATATAATAATATGAAAAGACGTACTTAGTAGTAATAAACATACTCCAAAATGTGACACATTATCCTATACTCATATAATAGAAAGAAAAAAAAATGCACAAAAATATATTTATTTGTGAATTATCGATAACAAGGCTGACATCCCTTAGAGCATAGCATCAGGTTAATGTCAAGTTAATGTCATTAATTTAGAGTGACACAAATTTCAACCTTATTTCTATGTGTTGAGGTTCAAAGTTATATCTATCGAAAATTAACGCCCTCTGTTGTGGAGTAGCTGAATGTTTTCGAATTTGGAATTTCTGAGCAAAGAGAAACAAAACAGCTAATATACCTAGGGATGTTATACTAAAATAAACCGTAACATAGTGATTTAGGGTACATATTGAAATGCTGAATTTATAACCTTAGTCGGTTTTTACTCAAATTAAGCTGTCCAATCAAAGGCATAGTTTACTTGTAGTGTACTGTATAACTATCGGTTTAAATGTGTGGGTTTGGCGACACTGGTTTTCATACTAATTATGACATTATAGCACTTCTATTATGTTCTTACTGTTCTGTGATTGCATCAATAATATTATTGTGATATTATTATTGTTTTATGACAATAAAAGCGTAACATTGTTTTTACTGTTCTGTGCGTAATGTGGTGCGTAACATAGACTTAAAAAATAATATATGATTGGTATATTGGCATAATGATAATGATTTTAACAAATATAGATATCTGTAAATAATAATATTTCTAATATACATACACATATATAATATTACATATTATACATAAATTTCTAATCTACTAATATGTATATTCACACCTACATAATATTAAGTGGATATCTCATTATTAAGTACAGTATTGTCCACATATGTAATGTGACTAATGATATTGAGGACAAAATAAAAAATAAGAAGTATCAAGATCGTTCAGTCCATTTTCCCTAGGGCTGCACACTCAAAATTTTGATTTCCCTAATTGCCATCAGATTCTGGTTTACCTATAGCAACTGAAGTGTAATAAATAACAATGTATATCTACTCGGATTCATTCCCTTTAAAATTATTTCAAGTGAATGACACAATCGCATAATCGCATATTATTATTATTATTTTCAAATTGTTCTGCAAGGACGATATAAAAAGGAATAAGTAATGAATATTTCGATAGTACAACAAGAGTACAACTATTTAATTTCTCACATAAAATAAATAACATTAATATTATCTCCTTTAAATTGAAATAATAATGTTATACGAAACATTTTGATTACAAAAGTAGTTACTGAATAAGGCAATGAAATTAATTTTATTTTGTGTGTTCGTGTGGTCAAGGGCGGATCCAGCTTTAGTGCCAGGGGGGGGTCACATAGTCGTGGTCAATTTACAAAAGCTATATTTTGATAATCTAATTGATACGTAGATTAAAAAAAACGGTCAAGTGCGAGTCGGATTCGCGAACCAAGGGTTCCGTACAAACATTTTTAATTTTAAATTTATGCTTTTTGCAAATTTTCCTTTATCTGTGTTATAAGACGTAACTTTCTACAAAATATCAAGATTTTGTGTTCATGGGAAGTACCCTGTAGGTTTTGATTCCCGGCGACACTTGAGAATGTTGATAAGCATGAAATGTATGTTTTAGCTATGTGGCCACACTTTATGGGCTATGTGGCCTGAATTAAATGAATTTTATTTATTATTATTTATTTAGCAATTTTTCATCCATCTGTGCTGACATTGCTTTTAACCAAATTTCAAGACTCGTGTTCACGGGAAGTACTACAATATAGATTTTGATTCCCTTGCCGATAATGTCGAAATTTGCGATAATTTTCAGCATAAACGGCTGCATCTTTTGATTGCGTTGGCTTATAAGTTTGATTTTTTCACAGCTTTAAGGAACCGTAGATTTGATTATTCGGTATAAATTTTAGATTGATACCTCCACGCGTTCCTGAGAAAAAGGGTCTTGACAGGCAGACAAACTTGAAAATTGTTCAAGATATATTTAATTAAAAAATATATTTTTTTTGCAATTATTCCTGTATCTGTACTATAAGATGTTATTTCGTACCTAATTTCAAGATTCTGAGTTTACGGAAAGTACCCTGTAGGTTTTGCGTTTTGATACCCTAGCGAATGTCGAAATTTGCGAAATTTTTCGGCATTTACGGCTGTATCTTCTGATTCGTTGACATAGAAGTTTGATTTTATTATAGCTTAAAGGTAACATAGACTTGAGTTTTTGGCATGAATATCAATTTAATACAAGTAAGCGTTCATGAGTAACAGGGTTGTTATAAGTTTAAATTTTTTTTAAATATTTTTTTTATAATAATCTAAGTAAAAATTCGTGTTTTTCGCAATTAGTAAACAAAGTCGTTTTTTCTGTGCCTATGTCCCTTTGTATGATTAAATCTTTAAAACTACGCAACGAATTTTTACGCGGTTTTTTTAAAGATAGAGTGATTCAAGAGGAATAGTATATAATTTATAAGGTTTTAGACAAAGCGGGCGAAGCCGCGGGCTAGCTAGTCTGCGTTATAAGATGGTACATTGTACTACATTTCATGACTCTGTGTACTCGGGAACTACCCTGTAGGCTTTGATTTCCTAGGGAGTGTCGAATTTTGCGAAAAATTTCAGCATTTACAGCTGCATCTTTTGATTGCATTGGCTTATACGTTTGAATTTTTCACAGCATCAATTGACCGTAGACCGTCGACATTAGCAAAGTATACCTGCAGGGAGCACCCGCCACCCTGTCCCGTAAACACAAAGTCTTGAAATTGAGTTAAAAAGTATCGTCTTATAGCACAGATGTAGGAATAACTGCAAAAACCCTAATTATTTAATTAAATTAAATAAAAATATATTTTTTTTAATAATTTTAAACTTACAATCCCTTTACTCATGAAGGTCTACATGTATTAAATTGATATTCACATCAGAACTCAGGTCTATAATAACTTAAATCTGTTATTTAATTCAAATTCTATGTCAACGCAATCTTAAGAAAAAGCAAATAGAGCCTCATACCTATTCTGTAACTAGCAACTACTTGCAAGGGAATCAAAACCTACAAGGTACTTCCCGTGAACACAGTCTTGAAATTTGGATAAAAGCAACGATATAAGTCGTTGCTTTTATCCAACATTTCAAGACTGTGTTGCACAAGATAAAGAAAAAATTGCTTTAAATAAAATTGTAAGATACAACCTATTAAAAAAATAGGTTTGCTCGGAGCCCTCGGTGCGCGAGTCCGACTCACACTTGGCCGATTTTTTGTCGTAATTTTCTATTGTTTATTAAAAAAAAAAAGCTATTTTATGTCTTATCCACGAACTGGGATATTTCGATATTTGAGGTTTTGTGTGAAAAGTGTGCAAAAGTTGTAGTAAAAAAATTAATAACCTACTATAACTTTACTCCGCAGTAATTATACTTAGGTTTTTTCAAAAATCGATAAACCTGTTTTTTGCCCTTGAATCACGACCACAGGTCGACCCTAATTAACTTTTCCTCTAATTTTTGTTATATTCTCTTCCGTTTGTAATTGATTTACCTAATTGTTTTATATTACTTTTATGTCTCAAAAGTCAATAAAAACATCATGTTGAACAGTATTAAGTTGTAAATTTAAAAAAGAGTATATTAAATTAGTGGTCCACTTAGGTCGTGGACCTAGCCCAGGGGGGGGTCATGACCCCGTGACCCCCCCCTGGATCCGCGCTTGCGTGTGGTTCGATATTATTCATAATAACTTTTTTGTTTCTATCTACTTTTTACCAGATAACAGAACGAATAAAAGTATAAGTATTGAAACGTAGGTATCCTTCCTGTGACAAACTAGAAAAAAAATTGTTTATAATATTATGATAACTTTAAAATACACCTTACTAGGTTTGATATTACACTGGCATGACCTTAGTGATTAGTGATTCTCGTAAAAACGAACCCATTAAAAATAAAATAAAATAATAATAGTTTAAAAAAACTAAAAAAACACGCTTTTAATAGAAAACCGAACTAAAAAATAGAAAATTTTATCAAATTAGTGTATTGTTATCGGTCCTCAATAAATCTACAAAGTTTGAACGAAATCTGGCCGTTTAAAGTGGGTCAAAATCGCGCCCAAAGAAGTCGGTTACAAACATACAAACATACAGGTGAAGCTAATATAAAGCGTGTAAAAATGGAGAAATGAAACGAAAAATAATTATTTTTACACTTTTATTTACAGCACAGTATTAAACCTAGATGAAATAAATGTAAATACAATAAAAATAAACGTAAAACTTGTTAACAAGTTAGTTTGTGTAATCGGAGCTTTGTTACACGGGACTCCTCCAGGGACAGACCGGCAGAAACACACGCGTGTGCTATAACTTCCAGATGTTTGTTCGAAACAACCGCTCGTGATTGCCGTGTCCATTGTATCCACTGCTCTGGTACACATGTAGGTTGCGTTTTCAGCTGTAAAGGTTGCAGGGAAAATTATTCATTTAATTATTTTCTTTCTATGCATTTGTAACTTGTAAGAAATACTCTACATTCAGATTCTCTACTCTGGTTAGCTGTTCATTCTAATGTAACTTTAATTAAAATATAAAACTGTCATCGACTTTTTGTGCCCTCGTTGGTCTGTTTATAACATCACAGCGATACTGTCGATTGAATCTAGAGTTACAAGTGTTTATGGACGTTGGTGACCACTTAACATCAGGTGGCCCCCCACCTTTGCTTGCTCTGACATAAAAAAATTTTTTTTGTCATTATGAAAGATCGGAAATTAATATAGCTTTGAAAAGGAGAACTAGAAGGACTACCCAACATTAAAATATATCTAGCAGTTACTAGTTACTAGAGAAGATTGTTAAGATGTAACTTTCAGTAAGAGGAAGCAAATGTTTATTTGCTACCTATTTACCACTTAACAAAATTTGTAAAGGTCAATAAAAATAAATATCTATAGTAAAGGAATTAAAAAAATATAGTTACGAATAACACTTACGATGGCCATTGAAATAGAATGTATATTTGGCACAAACATCGTTTTGTGAAAGTGTGCATGTTGTATCTGCGAAGTGGTGGGTCCAAATGTAATCAATATCGGGCCACGTTCCGTCCTCTGAAAATAATTTTATATGGCGTTAAGTTCGAAAATACTATTTAAAATTTTATACCTCATATGGGAATATTCAACTGCTATTAAAGGGTAGCTGCGTAATGCACATGCGTAGTGAAACGATTTTTTAATAAGCTCTTAAAACATGATGACGCTTACAGTCCAGACATTCAATTAGTGCCAATCTTGACATGTTTGCAATTTTTTTTATATTTAGCAGTAACTTGGCTATTTTATATATGGTAGCCATCAGACCGTAATGCTATTCCATATTAATTTATAGTAGGAATTTTAATTTTTAAATATGTATATCATAGTTAAGTTATATAAGGTATTTTAATAAATCATCTTTGTTTTGTTATCATTGGCAAATATACCTGATGTATCCAACAACTTTTGATCTATAATCATAGATGAAGACGCGACATATATTTAACCGGATTTTCTTCTGCGGTTTCGATAACACTTACCTGATACTACCAAGGGGTGATGGCAGGGAACACCATCAGCTAATTGCGTTGCATCGCTGCATGTTGCGTTCATAAAAACACTCTGGTTGTCATATCGGGGACCGAGCCAAGTGAATTGAAAACATCGAGTGTCGTTATGCGTTGTCTGTGCTATAACAGCAGCATCTGCCATTAAAATATAATGAGTTGATTATGGACTACTTCTTTTCTTAATTAATGGCTCTACCCAGATTGAGAACTATGTTATAACACGAAATCCACTACTTCTCTGCTAACATTATATATGCGAAGAGACAGACTGACATACCGTGAATCTGTCTGTCTCTTCTTCATGGCTAAACCCCTGCACCGATTTTGATGAAATTTGGCACAACGATATTTACCTGAGAAGGAAGGTAGAGGCTAAAAATATAATTATAAGCGTTTACTGCGCCAGATACTAAATATAATTATAAGTCTTTAACAATGTTTTGACATAATTATGGACAGATTGCTTCTAATTCGTAGCAAATTACCTTCCAGCTATACAAAAGATGTACTAAAGTCTACACCATTACCTATCGTACATTTATATGCTACAGGGGAATACCCATTCGTTAGTTGCATGCAAATGCTGCATCGGAACTAGCGGATTCAAAGTAAAATCGTTTATCCATAAATACTCTTTAGTAGTCTCCTGTGTCTTGAATACTAAGGGTAAGATTGGTGCAGCTACCGAAAAGTATTAATGTGGTCATTTCGTTTGCACAGTGAAAAACGTTTCACTGCGTTGTTTATTAGTGCAATTGAACTGCGATATGTATCTATACATTTAATAAATCTGTAGAAGGGTCAATTCTGTACATTGAAAATATTGAAAAAATAAATAGCAGGGGGTGTTACTGTATCGATACCAAACCCAAATATGTGATTAAAAAATTTTTGTCTGTCTGTCTGTCTGTCTGTCTGTCTGTCTGTCTGTATGTGAAGACATCACGTGAAAACTACCGGTTCGATTTCGATGAAACTTGGTATAATTATACCTTACTATTCTGGGCGTAAAATAGGATACTTTTTATCCTGGAAAAATAAGTAGAAAAAAAATTAATCTCAATTTTTCAGTTATCCATAGACGTTGTTCTGTAGTAGGTACCGCGAACACACGTTGCGTATTATTATAGACCTAGCCGTATTTGGGTCCAATAGATATTTATATAAGATGTCATTGTCCGAGTTACTCAAAATGGAGAAATAAACCATCCACGCAAAGACCGACATCCGCGCGGACGGAGTCGCGGGCGGAAGCTAGTTACAAATAAGTGCATAGGTATATTATTTGGATATCTTTGTTAACACGTTTTTAAGAACAAACAATAACAAATAGTTAGGTACCTACTAATACTATAAATAAAAGAACAATTTATATGAAGCGGTGATTATCGATATGAACACAATAACACAGTTAAGTTTTAAGTTTTAAAATAAAGCTTGTTGGTAGGTACTTACAGAATATTGAACTTATAACAAATATCCACTTATATTTCCACATTGCACATTTATTTTTAAATTCTATTTTATACGTACATTGTTTATTTTACATTTGAAATCAATTCTGATGATAATAATATTATCATTAGCACATACGTAGTTAATCGAAATTATTCACTTCGTTTGAAGTTTTTCTTATCTTTGACTTGTCGATATATTGAGTTCTGATTGCAGGGATTATGATAAGAAGATAAAATAATATGTATCATGAGTAATTATCCTTAAATAGAGCGTCATTCCTATATGGATAGACAGTGTTGGTGCAGGCCAATCTTTCAAAAATGTTATGTGTATGTACTAGAAACATTTATTTCTCTACTTCCTTTATACATATAATATATTCTTATACGGTACAAGTGATAACTGCGTTAAAAACAACCAACTTCAAACTTGCACTTGCAAAATTTACAAAAACCTACAGACAAAAATGCTCATAAAATAAAAACTACTGGGCCTATCCGAATAAAATTTTAATGGGACCAATTCGACACCATCCCGCATCGAACAAAAAAAGAATCACGTAAATCGGTTCAGAAACCTCGGAGTAATCGGTGTACATACATAAAAAAAAAAAAAAATACCGGCCGAATTGACAACCTCCTCTTTTTTTGAAGTCGGTTAAAAACAGTAGTTGTATCTCAATAATACCTAAGACTGCTGTATGGTTGTTAATAATATTAATTTATAATAACCGTTTTCATACGAAACTTTTCATTAACACACTCACGGAAAATGGGACTTGAGCAGATGAGGGATTTTATTATTTCTCAGGAAATATTCTATATGCAATACCAATTTTCGTAGACACGAATGAAAAACATTATTGCTTACCTTTCATACTTCACAAAAGCTCTCAAATATCCTACGTGCGTAAAAGCTTACGTGAAAATATGAAGTACGCCGAAAGAAGGGTTAGCAAAAAGTACATAGAGAATTTGCATGGCAGTGTATCGAGGGGCAAAGCTATATCGTAATGACATTGCTCCCCCCTCGGCATCGGCGGACGATAAGCCGATTTCGTCTAACCTCGTTCCATCAGCGAGTAGAGCACTCCCACTGCTCAGATTTATGACGTAGAGATATGTCGCTGTTTTAATACATACAGAATTTGTGGCGTAAGAGCTCATATTTTTACTGTAAAATTGAAGGTAAATGCAGATACATAGAATAAGTAACTGGTTAAAAAAAAAAAACAATAATAGGTAATTGCTTCTGCATGTTCAATCAGTTGTTATAACAAGTGTAACATACTAAAACTTAATTGAACTATTTGGTTATCATAATATAGCTCCCCAAATACAAGCTCACAAAAGATTTTATTATCTTTATAGATAATATATGAGTACTGAATAGGTACCAAATATTCATTGTAAATCATTGAGATATACATATGGAGACGACACCGCCTACATCACTTATGTTCCGCTCAACATACGCCATATGGCGTAACTGCACGCTCATTTTTTATTTGTTTTAAAGTGAAACGCATCAAATATGCCTTCGTGTGTGTTACGATATTGCACAAATAATAAATACAAAGACAAATAATACGAAACGTGCAAAGGAATTACTTTCATCGGTAACTAACTAGATAATAATTTTTAAAACTTAGAGCAAAAAAATGGCGCACAGATTTTGTTCGTGGTGTCTCCTCCATACGAAGTAATATTATCTCAATGTTGTAAATATGTAATTTGTAAAAGTGAACGTCCTTTCCTCTGGTATACTATTTTTGACGTGATAACGTCTTTAAAATCGTTTTAGTCGGGTGATGTGTTCAGAAACTTGTGTCACATCAAAACCTCACGAGTGCGATCGCATGTATAACGAGAGAGAGACGGACCGATCTCCCGTTATTATTATTTTTTTATTATTAAGGTATTATTCTTTTATGTAAATATAACTCAGGAATCGGTAAATATTTTAATAATATAAATAGTTATTAGTATATAGTATCTATCTAGTATGTGCGAGCTCTACCAAGAGTAGTGTTGTTTTATTTATTGCCTAATAAAAAACACAATCTTAAAAATTATCATAATACAAGAAAACTGTGTTGTTTTTTTAATTCTTCAGTTCATTGTTGGTTTAAATGAATTTTATCATAATTAATTAAAATAATTTACCTGTAAAACTCTTGGAAATAATTTTCTCTTGAATTGCATGAAAGGATCGGGAATTTCAGAATTCCGGTGTATGTATTGCATCTCTTTTACGTAAGTACTGAATGAATTTCCTGTAATTTGGTTGTTAATAGATTATTGACTGAAATATTGTTCATGAAGGTTCGATGTTTCATTAATAACCATCCTTTATTATCTTTAAATCTTTAGTTACGACTGTGACTTTTATTATTCCTTCCATGTATTCAGAGGGTAAAACAAACTTCAATTCTTAATTAAATATTTATTTAATGCGATTGGCTTAGAACATGTATAAACAGTTACAAAGTAAATATTCAATATTGATTAAGTCTTAATTAAACATTTTCTATATACAAAACATATAAAAGTATAAATAAAATATTTACAAAAAATTACAAAGGTACTATTTTAACGAGTATATTTTTATATATACATAGCATGTACCTAAATAAAGCTCGATGTCTAAATTTTAAGCACTTACATTTCATTTATAAATCTTATAAGTGGTAGCACACTTTAAATTATTGTTCGATTTTTACCTAAAATGCACGTAAACTTTTAACTTTTCTCACATCGATTCACTTTATAATTGTTTTAAGAGTCCATGTACTTAAACACTGATTTATCACAATAACTAATTTAAGGCACTGTTTCCTAATTAATTTACTAATTATTTTTATCCCACGTATGGGAAAGGAGCAAATGGAGGTGGGAAGTACCCAGGAAAACCAGCAGCGCTAGCTTGAATTGGTACCGATGATGTCACATAAGATGTCAACACAGTTGGCACGACTGCCGTAGAGAACAAAGTGGTGTATACTGTTTTAGCACCGAAAGTGAGTTTCAGAACTTGACTATTCGTAGCAGTGATTTCTGTGTTCAATACGACGGGTGTTGACGTGACCGTGAATTGTTGTTGAGGGAATAAGGGATTGAGAGGCAGTGCTGGGAGACTGCTAGTACCCACTTCGAACTCTGTCTTAGTTACTGTAGCAACTGGCCGCGAAATGGTACTGTGCACCGTGCTCTTACCATCAAATACGGGGATAACGTGCGATTCATAAATAGTCTCATATTTAAGTATGGGTTTCGATGTAGTTACTACGTTAGGAATTTGTGCTGCAGCTGCTGGGTTTAATAATCTCAATAAAGCAAGTTGTTGAGCCTGTTCGGGAGACAAAGCTGGTGTAGGTGGGTTGGGTGCTTCTGTTACATGATTGTTCTTATTTTGCCCGTGAGCTTTCTTTAGTCTCAAGTGATTATCCCTGTATTTATCAATTTCTGTTAGATCAAAGTCTGATCCAATATTTGCAAGATCTAAGTCCGGAGGGAATACACGTCTTGGAACCCCGTCTTCATCTTCGTTGCTATCACCAAAGTCTAATTCTAAATGTAATTCGGATCCTGCTTCATCAAGGCGGCTGTTGAATTCTTTGAGCGTTTTACTTGGGATGAACTGGAAGAAGTCCATGGGTGGTAATGTTTTTGTTGCAGTGACAAAGCGTGTTACTTCGTATGTTTGAATAAAAGTGAGGCTACTTGTTACGTTGACATCTCTTACTATCGGGAGTATATGTGTTTTTAGCAAGTGTTGAGTAGTACTGAACGTTTCAGTTACAGTTTCTAGAGGAGGCGTCTCCACATCAGAGGACAGTGTTATAGCTGGTAATGTAGCAATGCTGGAATCTAAGAGATAATGATCTTTTCCGTAGGGCGAAGCTGTTGCTAATATATTTTCTGTCAACGGTTCGTTGAGAGAACTTTGTAAATTGTACGATGACGTTGGTTCTATTCGCTTTTCTATAGTCGTTGTAACTGTAATGATTCGAGTATTCTTGACCCGTCCAACCTGCACATAAAAAATAAATTATATTTGTTCTCAATACAAATAAGTATTGAAATTTCGAATTAAAACGTATATCAAATATACACTTGCTGGGCAAAGCATGTAATGATTGATTCTAATTTAGAAGATTTTATTAAAAGTAAAAAGCGACACTTCATCTAATGCATTCTTCACTTTTCATTTATTCACTTTACTTTGCATTTATGATGATAATAACGAAAAGGAGCTTGGATTTAAATGCATTAGACTAAATTACTCATGAAATGTATTAATAACAACTATACTGTCTTTGCAGAATGGGGTGGCGATAATAACCATCATGATGGTTCACAAACTGCTTAACCCCAATGAAGATAATAAGCTTTAATTATATTTATTATATATTATATTTATTTAAAATGATACCTGGAATGTATACGGAGATTTCAGTGTTGCAATTTCATAATAGACATCTTGGAAATTGGCCGGTGTTGAAATTTCAACTTTTAAGGTTTCTACCGGCGGCGGCTTTTCAATGGAGTTATCTTCTGTGTCATTATCCAAGAGTGTGCCAGGACCAGTCTGTGATCCTGACAACTCAAGGTCGTTGTCGGATCGAGCTTGTGGCGTAACATCATTCGACTGGAAGTCGTCAAACAAAGGGTTTGTGTTCGGAGTGGTTTGAGGTTCGTCATCACCACTCATTTTTCGTATTGTTACCTTGGGTTTAGGGCTTGTTTTATATTGCCAGCGTCCTGACCCAGGAGCGCGGTTAAGTTTAAATTTATATACGCTGGTAGACGCAGAAGGCGTCACTTGTTCGACTGCTGTTGGCTGTATGCGTGGTTTAAATCCACGTCGTGATTGACTGTCATTATTGCTTTGAGGTGTTACAGTCGTTTTGTGCCCAGAATTTCGATTGCTCTTTCTCCTGTTCGAAAATGATGGAGCCGACGACTCACTGAAAACAGAGACGGTTGCCAGTTGAGGAGTATTTGTGGGACGGCCAAAGCGTGTACTGAAAATAGAGACAATAGTTGTGTGTAACAAACAGTGCAACAGTGATTTTATTTTAAAGCAGAAATAATATATTATTAAAAAAAAGATACATAGAGACGGTGCCACTCTAAGTGCGAAGATATCAAAATGAAATATAAATAAATATATACAGTTTAATTGATACGATACCTTAAGGTTCGCTGGCTATTTGACGAATTTCTATTTTTAAACTTTTTAGATTGGTTAGTTGGTTCAATGCTGTCATTGTCATTATTTTGAGATCTATGTCTATTTTTAAAAGAGGTACCGCTATTTGCTTGCCTTCTTGTAGTTTTAGTGTTTATTTCTTCATCTCCACTGATTGAGGGTGTAGGTTCCAAGTTATGCCTATGATTTTTTGAAATAGCAGGAGCAGCAGTTTTTAAAATTCTATGTGTAGGACTTGGTGCAATTTTTCCTTTATGACCTGATGGTAAAACTTTGGAATTACTGTTTAATACTTGAGCATATTTTCCAGATATATAGGTGCCTATGACACTAGTTTCGTGCACTGTCGTAAGACCATCCTTAACAATTGTTCCTCCAAGTGTAGTTACAAGTCCAAGTGGGTGTTCTTCATCCTCTGGAGGTGGAGTTGGTGCATGAACACGGTTTTTGTGATTTTTCGGTTTCTGAGCATGGGCTTTGGATGGGCGTAGATTAATAACTCTATAAGTCTCCTCTACGAATTCAGATGGCTGTCTAGAGAGATAGTCATACTCAGGTTCTCCAATGTTATTATTTCTTACTAAGATTGCGGGTTCCTCGTCACTTTGGCTAGATTGTAATTCCACAACTTTGTTAACTTTGGAGTTAACGATTGATGCTGGTGCATTTTGTTTAACTTCCACTTTACTACTCACTATATTTGTAGCTTTCGAAGAAGGATTTTTTGGTTTTTTATTAGATTGTGATGATTGTTTATTTGACTTTGACGACGATGGCTTTGCTGAATTATTTTCAACAATTTTTGATGGGCCCGCAAAGACTTCTACTTTAGTAATAATTTGTTTTTGTTCTTTAATAATAGGTTTCGGAGGTTTGTTTTCTGATTTAGGAGATGAACTTATTACAGAGACTGCACTGGAGGCTATGGCTGGAGGTGGTGCTTTGTTGGTTTTGTCCTTGTCTGTGATCTTGCTTGGTTTTATGGTTTCTGGTTTGATACTGCTAATCGGAGGGGGCTTCGTTTCAATAACATTTTCTTGGACCGATTTTTCAGTTTTAGGTGGCTCTAAAATTTAAGAAAAAAATTGTATGAAATATCCTTTAATGGAAAACAAATA
The DNA here is from genome assembly GCF_905220415.1 of Colias croceus. Lineage (NCBI taxonomy): Eukaryota > Metazoa > Arthropoda > Insecta > Lepidoptera > Pieridae > Colias > Colias croceus. Next base: position 4,133,043 of record NC_059541.1, on the reverse strand, counting down.
ATTATATTAAATATAATTCAAAATATAGTCTCATAACCTCCTTTCTACATACTTATCATAAAATAGTATATTTTTTTATTAATACTGTACAAAAAAGGAATTTACATTTTTGTATACATTATATTACATTTCAGTTACCTGGAGGTGGCGCTGATTGAGGCGAAAATACCATAACAGTGTTTCCGATCGTCGTTGTAAAATCTAAAAATCCGTACACAGTTTGGGTCAGAAAGTTCGCTGGATTCGCTGTCACGCTGCCTGCAATTATAAAAATAATTCATTTATTACCAGTGATTAACAAGATTCAGCTTAGGAAGATTCGCTTTGAATATTCGTTATAAGTGAAACGATAAAAAGTCATTGAAAGTGTTACTTCAATATCATTGAATGGTTAATGGTCCGTATTAGTGCCATCGTGGGGCTTAAAAAAAGGGAATAGATACAAACAAAGTCATTCAAGACATGCGTATCGTTGAATTAATGATGTGTAATGTCGTTAGGCTGAAATATTTGTATAAAAAGGGAATTTATCTGTTTTTTTTACTTATATTGCTAAAATACATTGTTTACGAATGGGATAGTAATTCAAATATATATTTATATCCTGTAATGTACTTGATACCGATTGATACCATAATAGATGTTGCTTACATTCAATTCGAAAGTTCAGCATGAAATCATAAAATTGCTGCTTTATCGTGCATCGGTGCCAAAATCAAATTTATATTGCATTCTCGCATTGGAAAGTAGGTAACAAAATTCAGGCAGAGTCGTTTCTCTATATTCTTGTTACTTCCGCACAGTTTGCCAGCAAGTGATCTGAGATAGTCCACCTTTGATAAGGATCCGGGCCGCCTTATAGTAATCTATGCTTTCAATTACACTTATACTTTTCTCGAAGCGTATTATACTGATAAATTACAAAAAGAGCAGTTCGCTTTTCAACAATTATGTTGTAACGAGATGGAAGATATACGGTGAGGACAACAATATCTTTTTGTGCTTTCATATTAGCGTATATTTCTGAATTTCGTAAGATAACAGTAGATTTATTGTGAAATATTTGAGCTTTTGTAAAACATAATAAGGCTCCTGATTTAAGGTTAGATCGTATATGGATATTGTTTGCAGATTTTAATGAATGTTCAACCTTTTGATTTTCGAGTCACGGACAAGTAAACGTATTGCGCTGATAGCAGTATCATGATGCCTAAAATACTGTAGAACTATGCGCAAATGTAATATTTTATTATTTACAAAGTAACAAACAGAATCATTATTAATTTTATATGTACAAGTACAGCTACAACAAGTGTTTCATATTAAATTTTTATAATAGAAGCGTAAGTGTAATAATTCATGCAATTTGTGTTTAAAAAATGTTTTTGTGTTTTTATTTTAAAGTGTATTTAAATAAATACGTACATAGTGAAGTAGAGACTGCTAATATGAGGAATATCCGTAGATCCATGATGCGCATTTTGGCAGTCTTTGATTTCTTAAAATAATAATAATGATCAGCTCAGGTTTTGATGTAATCTCATTTTGATTAACTGTGCAATTCGGCAAACAGGAATCTGGAACCAAAGAAAAGTAAACATTAGTTAATTAAACATAAATGTACCTATTTACTTTTTGGAAGTGGATTTAATAACTAACGTACTATTTACGAATGAAGGTGTACGTCTGATTAAATGTAAACTGACGAATAAACTGTTATAAAACAAATGATTCCGTACAAAACACGCATCGGTGGACAAAATAATCACTCAACATGCAAATGGTTCGAGCGGACTCGCCCTCTCATTTCATTGGTATACCAATTCATTGCACAAAACCAATATAGCTTTTAGCATAAACATGTTTGTTTGCTACACTTATTTACGCAACAATCGCTGTGTTTTGAGGTTTGAGGTATCCTATTGTTGCCTTTTTAACTAAATTAAATGATGCAGAGGATGTCGTGATTGACTAATATTTATTACGAATAATTTTCTGTGGACCGTGCCATCATATAAGTTTCTTTCTCTCGGTTTACATTAGTATTAATTTTTCCAAATCTCTTCCAAATAAATATTTTCTTCAAGTCTCATTAATTAGTGTACAAAATTGAATTACGAGCTAATCCTTGTTACTTATGACGATCGGCGATTACACTTGGTAATTCACGATCGGCATCCATTGTGGGGTTGCGGCATTTGAAGGCACGACTGAAGGATGTAAGGTCGGTGAGGTTAGCTCCGGAATTCGCAGTGCACTACGAAATGTCTTAAATAGGATCGATAGAGATACTCGTATTCGTATACCGAGATAATTAAATTCCGCTGGGACATGTACGAGCTGTTTGGAATATTTTAAGCATTTTCGGCAACTTTGTTTCCAAGTATTGAAGGCTGTTGGATAGTGTATTCGTATTACACACAACGGAATGACTGACTAAGAGATTGTTATTCAGATAACTTGAATACGACACACAACATACGCATACCAGCAATTTCAACCATCCGTATTATTAGGTACGTATTTTATATGTTGTTTGAGAAAAAATAAATGATTGAACTAATAACATGTTTTATTAAGATAAATAATTTACATGCAAGTTGTCTTAAATATGATGGTATCTACATTTATATACACATGCATATTAAAGTCCCATAGTAATATTTCTCCCTAGAAACAGACAGTAAAGATAATTGGATGAGCAGTTTCGAAATATGCCAGTATGCTTACAGTGTCAGCATGGAGGCATCTGAACTGAATTCCTGTGTAAATTGGCATCTATTGTGCTCCACAGTCGGTCCAGCGGAGTCGACGGCGTTGAAGGCATTTGAATGCTTACTGAGTTCCAATCGTAAGCACCCGTTCGAACTGAATATAGCAAGAGGGGCAAATGCTCGAACGTTTTGGCTTTCTATCATATTAACATAAATGGTATCGTTTCAACTTATACAACTTATTAATGTCTCATAAAATATAAATATTTTTGAGTACTTTGTAATTTTAGCAAGAATTGCAATTTGGAGTGCTTTCGTTTTCTGGTAATATTTCTTAACATCTCTATTTTTCTTGCACAATTTGAATACCACTGCAACGCGATATCATTTGAAAACGACTATTTTAAGGCGAGATTTAATATTAAAAAGTACTTTAAAAGCGCAAAGAGACACTCGAAATATGTATGGCGTCAGGACGGCATCAAAGGTCTAAGGGTGGATGAGTGTTTGCTCGCAAGATGAGCGGTGGTGTTTGTGGCTCTTCCTGTCACGAACTATTCATGCACTAGATGACGCAACTTTATGGTACGGATAGCAACAAAAAAAGTTTATACAAAAATTAATTGGAATTTGATTTACTTAAGTAGAAGTGAAGTCCCATGTCCCCTAGTGGGGTACGGATGCATTTTACATCTGTTTCGATCGAATTTGATATATGTACTTGCATGTTGAATAATTATTATAAGATCTTATTTATTTATACTTCCATTTTATCGACATTTTTTTATAAATTCAATCATGATATGGAAACTAACTCTAGATAAATTTAAGACTGGTGAGTTTTTAGGTGATAATAATTAATTGGCGTATGTTAAATATCAACCAACCAAGAGATTCAAACTTACAAAGCCCTTACCAGCTTATCAGTCGGAAGAAACGCAATCTCTTGCAAAAGCCACAAAATAAAATATTCAAAATGTTTCGTTTTCATTCAAAATATTGTTAGTTTCGACATTTATCTTAAAACATGCTCTTTTAGAAATTTAATCGCTTGTGTATTATTTAATACTGCAATTAACTATTATTTAACAAAATAATTGATTCTCAGATCCGTTTACGTCTATTACGTATTATTATTGTAATCGATAACAATTATAATCGTGAGTTATTACTGGAATATGAATACATTTTCGTAAGGAGAAGTTTTTATTATTTGACTAGGAATATTTGTTTGCACTTAGTACATTTCATAGATGTGCATACATATTCTGACCGGATAGGTGATGTAGGGTTTATCCTCTATATAAACAAAATATAATGAGGCGTCCCTTTATGTGAACCTTTGCGTAGGGAATGTCACCATGCGGTGAGCTATTTGTGCTTGAATACGATTTGAATAAAAAGAATTGAGAAAATATGAGTTCTTTATTCATAGAGAATCCGGATGATATAGTTTAGATAATAAAAAATTTAAAATAGTTGGAATTATAATTACAGATATATTCAGTGTAAGTTAATGAATGTTCTTATATATTAAAAAATACTATAAGACTCAGAAACCTACCTTCGTCCTCGATTTCAGAGCCTGAATTATTATAATTCTATATTGACAACATTTTCTATGGAAAGTGAGAACTCAGATGATAAAAACGAGCGTATCAAAATTAAACGACCTATGAATTAAGTAGAAATTAGTTACAATAAATAATTCTTCGGTAATGATTTGAACCAAAAATTAATTAATACAACGTTCTATCAATCTAGGCACTAAAAATATTGGTAGCGATGCAAAACTAGCGTTCAAGAATATTTTATGACATCGATTTCAACGGCTTAAGAGCAAGCTTTCATGAAGCGCCTCATAAGATCCTAATCCACGGCCTTAACGTATATTGAAGAATCATATTCCACTTGATATAGAGTTACGAGATAGTATCATATATTTTGATGACAAATTTTCTAGAAGCTTTTTTTATGCTCCCTTGTTATGCCCCCTGTATCGGTAACACATGTAAACAAAACAGAGTGTGTATCTTTAATATAATATGTACATATTATATAATAATAAAAGAAACATCAAAATGTAATAAAAGACGCGCTAAAAGTTTCATGTTTACTGTTATTTCGAAGTAAATATTTGTCGATCGATTTGTGTAAATTCGAAACGACTGTTGTCCGATAATTTATGTTGGCAACTCTGCCTATTGTTGGACAAACAACTAAGCGGCTACTGGTCAAATTTATATTCTAAGTTTTGGGGCTCGAGGGATACCCATGCTCTAAATATATTTTATTTTTGAAATTACTCAGTCTGTGTATTTTGCTCATCGCCGTATTTTTCTTTTTATTGTAAAGTATATTTGAATTAAGACAAAAGAGTAATATTTTAAGTAACTAAATAATATATGCAAAATATTTTATTTTGTGTAGGTACTGTAAAATGCGAAAATAGGTTTTTATGTTACAAAGTTTAAGGTTATTACTTAGGTTCATTGCTAATTATAAACATATAGAGTAATCGTGATTTAATTTAATAATAACAATTTAGTAATTTGTTCTCGAATAATATTTGATATTTTCATTTATTAACGTTTGTATTTAAAGGTGCTATATGTAAAATGTCATCTGATTAAGAGCGCCAAGGTGCGCGAAGACGGCTTGGCTGCAGCCCAAGCACGTTTTGCATTTTATTCAAAACGTTGACGTGAAGGATAAAGTTATATTATTTTACTACTTTGACGTGATCTGAATCTACTAGAATAAACTTAGTGCCAGTTGTGGAAATTGCCCAATTACAGAATAGTAAATGAAATTTTAATGTACTTACTAATCTACAATTTAAACAATAGCTTAGGTATCGTCTTAAATCTACAATTAATATAAGTGAAGAAAAGCAGAGAACACATACATGGTGTGTTTAAATTAATAATTTCCACAACGAACAAAGTTAAACAATTGTGATCCAACTTATCCTAACATCCTGCGATACAAGTTGGGAACAAGAAATGATAAATAAGTTAACGTAAACTTAGTTTAATTTCATCAACAACCGCAAGTTAAGCTTTATAAATTAATACTTACGAAATGACGTCAATGTTAACGGATCAGATAGTGGAAGTTAGTTGATGAAGACATAATCCCTTTCAAACATTGTTTAAGTAGGTATGAGCTTGCTCAACAAACCCTCAGGTACTTCCTCTCTACGAATTTACTGAAAGTGCTTACGTAATCTTCAAATGTTTCGCCCACACAATACTAAATATTCACACAACATAATACAGCTAAAAATATTTGGGTAATTTCATATGCCGTATGTGACCTATTTTAATCAGTACACGGAATGTTGAGTTGTTTACTTAGTTCACGTAGAGTTAGATCTAAGAATACATAAGACGAAGGAATTAATATTTAAGACAAGTAAAAATAACATTCTTGTATATCTAATAAGATTATGGATATCATTCTATTGATGTTGATGTAGCAATAAATGAATTTTTGACCATTTCATTTAAATGAATAGTCAATATTACTACCACGATAAGTAATTAAAATACAGAATGTAACAATGAAAATAGTTTCCATGTACACAGCTAAGTAAGGTTATAAGTTATAAGCTTTGATCAGCATCGCTATGAGTCAGTGGGGCGAAGCACGAAGCACAGATAATATAATACTTTACGAAGGGCGCCAAATGAGCTTACCAACGATAACAAGCGATGGTAAATGCGATTCTCGTTCACGCCTACGTTAAATATTTGAATTTTGATTTGAATGGATTAATTGCGCACATCATAGCGCGTTTTGCGTCATGTCAATTGTTATAGCCGTTTCTTGAGTAGGTATATTTTAGACGCGGACAAACATACGATATTGAATGTAATTTTATTTATTCTTAGATTAAATTATATTTGATAGCAAAGCTTATCTTTTAATTTCATTTCATGAATCTTTGTCTCTTTTCTTAGTTTTGAAATTATTTTAGGACATGTTTTCAAAATAAATTAATACCTTATTTCACGAAGCAAAGCGAGGGTGTACCGCTTGTATTTGAATAACATTATTCGCTAAATTTTCTCCATGACGCTTCGAAAGCTTTCTACTTGTATTGGCACGAAAGATTTTAATTTGAGATAGTTTGAGATTTACTTTCGTAATAATCCAGTATATTTTGGGGTACAATTTGTACGTAAAACCGGCTAAACCCAACATTTTGATGGAGATATTCTGAACTTAGATTATTATTATATTATTAAAGGATTTTCTGGGTTGTTGTTGAAGTTTTATATAGCCTGAAAGTTCAGATAACGTAATTAGTTTTCAGTTTTTTTATTTAAGCTAAATTTCACTACATAGGTACATAGGTACTACGAAATTCTAAAAAAAGTGCTACCGATATAAACTAAAACTCATTGAAGTATATATTATAGCGAAATATGTCGTCAGCATTCTATGACTATTTGTTGAAAAGGAGATACAAGTAGCTCAGCATCAGTATTGTTGTGTCGGATCGATTCTCGGAGGTCAGACAAAGGCAAGGGAATATTGTTTGTCACAAAATTTATTATGGCGACAGAGTGCGGTGCGGGCTTTCGACCAACATATCCAATATATCAGCTTAGATAACACTCTTACAAAGCGCAAACATATTTTTGTCTTGACATCTTTGCAGTGGCAAATGTTTATCGCGTTATCGTATTCGTTTGGTGCATGTAATATTCGTCCTGTCGGAATAACAACTAGGACGCAGAAAATTGTCTTTCTTTGATATGTGTGGACGACGAAATTGCCACTGACGATGGATTTTAAAAACCGAAACTCATCAACCACTTTTACGAATTTGTTTGGAGACTGAAATAAAGTCAGAATATTCACCAGAAAAGATATCCCGATTGCCACTTCCAATTTTAAACTCATTTTTTATATTAAAATAATTATAAACAAAATGTGTAAAAATAATTATTCGTCACTGAAATGTGAACAAATCCTTATTCGTCACTGAGATGAATATCTGTGTCGTACGTAAGAATTCGTTTTCTTTAAGATTCAGTATCCAAGAAAATAAAAAGAATCGCAAAAGCGTAGTCAGGAGCTAAGAATCTAATTGTATTGCGTCTCATCCGGCGCGCTAGACTACCGAGGCCTAATTCCTTTACTTCATCATTTCCCCGTTCTTCTCTTATTTATTTTCAGCATCAATAACGCCTGCCATCAGATGACCTCATTCACTTCGTATCTTACAAAAAATATTGTATATTTTGCCGGGCATTGAAGCAAAACAAACAAAGGAGCAGAGGACAAGCCATTAATTTGCGTGGGTTACGGTCAAAGGCTTATGAGATTAGGATATTTTTTATCAAACTGTCACTCTTAAATCTTTAACCCAATTTAGTGAATATCTCTCTGAATTATATTTATTGATTTTACGGTAGCGATGTTATTTAATTATTGTATAGTGATAAAATAAAGAATGGCCGAATGATTTACTGCCTTTTTGTTGTAGAATATTTTAAAGGGTAAATTTAATTATGAATTTTCAATACAAAATTTAAAGAGTAAGTATACATAATATATTCCTCATCAAATACAATGTCTAAAATAGAAAAATAAGTTTTTATTAGTATTCCAAATAAAATTAAATGATTAAACAATATGACAATAAAAGTAAAAAAAATTCAGTCGTGCTCAAATCTTAACAGAAAAGTAAACAATGAATTTTTGGCTATCATTTAAATTTAGCTTAATCTGAACATTCAATAAGTTTCGGACTTAAAAAACTGGGAAGATAATCCGATCATTCACCTAAAGGGTTAAAAGTTTGTCGATAAATGCCCGTGGATTTGAATATCAATATAATAAATTACCTTTTATTAAATGAATTCTGAATAAAGTTTTTACTTCATAAGTGAACAATACTATATATATTACAGGTTATAAATTATTAAATATTATAACATGTTATTAGCACTTTATTATTTACGCCTTAAATGTACGCTTCTAGGAATGCGTAGCCAATTAAAGATTATGGATAAAGAAAAAAGTTACTTTAACGACTATCACTTAACAAGGATCATTTATTTATACGAACAACCAGTCAAACAGCTCTTTGTTCCTGTATCTTTGATTTCTAACGCAATGGAATCAATCTTAGTTTATCACTAAAAAGTAATTAATTATACGCTCCGAGATCTTTAAGGCTACGACGGTCGACGGAGGTTGGAATTCTTTCTACGTTAGCATTCTTTTACTGAATAATTCATGTGCATTTAATTGAATAACATTTAAATTCATTAGTACTGCTATTCTTTCTGTATTTCATTTTCATTGGCAAGGAAAAGGAATACTCGATGTGGAGTGCGAAAATGTCAATGGTTTATAAGGGGCGATTATCATAAAATTTCATTTTAATAGGGCGCGGCAAAATATCATTCGCCATCGACTTTTAATGGGGATATTCTTTCCACTTATCTGTTTCAACAGGATTTTGAATTTCAGATTGGAAATTCTCATGTCCTGGTCGCTCCGAGCGAGGGCCGAGCCGGTAATGGACGTATAACAGCTGTAATGGAATCTTTGATGTCATACTCTACTTCCAACTCTGTTTCTATTTAAATATTTTAAACGTATTCTGTGTTTTTTCTCGGAATTATTTTTAAGAGGGTTTAATTGAAATTTAGTTATTTACAAACATCTTTATATTAATTATTAGGATAACATTGTATAGTGCAATATAAGCTTCTATTTCAACGGCATGGAGGCTAATTGTACAACTAAGAATTATTCCGTCTAAAATACAAGGGAAAAACCCTCTTCATGTGGGATTAAGTTACAGCGAGACGTATTCTCCTGGCAATGTCTGCAAACTAATATACGTGTATTAGTGCTCAATTTCGAAGGCCGGTAGAGGCTGCCCACTTTGTTTCCTGTCTGAATGTTAAATGTCCTGTTCTCGGTATATTTGTTTACAGGAAATCCGAGGTAAGGAATAAGTCTCTTTGTACGGAGGACTCGTGTGCTGAATAAATTGTTTTCAATATCTTTCACCGTTTTCCCATATTTGTATCCGCACTATTTTATTGGTTGTCAACCGTGCAAAATGGAAATACACTTATTTATATTGTATTTTATAAAGAATATTCGAATTTAAGCATTTGTCTTAATATTCACAATAACAACAGTGTGCGTTTATGAAATTCAGATAGAGCCCAGAATAGTAGAAACAAAGACGTATCTTTGCTAGTACTGGGTTTTACGATAATGAGTTAACAACGCGTCATTTGTTGTGATGTAGGGGGCATTTTGCGTATATTAAACTTTACGCATTAGCCTGGAGATTATTATAGTTGTACGCTTATGTGCATTAACCCTGGCGACCTTACATTGTTAGCCGCGGTACCTAATTGTTGTTAATAAACATAATTTTATGGCTACAACTTTGAATTGGTTGAACTTGATGTTAATCGCCCATTTATTACTGTTAATTCTTAGGTAGAAACATTTTCAGGGGTAAGTTTTAGCTAAGGGCTATTTGAGCTTTTGTTTGGGACTGGAACGTTTGTCTTAATTATTCTTAGTTTAAGTTCCTAGAATAGAATTTAGTTTCAAATAGTATAGTTAGAATAGATATTTAAAATTCCTTATCCATCCTTGGAGGATCTTTTTATTTACTTATTCGTTCATAAAATACACTTAGCGTGATTAACGTATCTATCAATGTATTGACTCAATGAATTCACACGTATTATAACCTTAATAATATATTTTATTGCATTCACTGATACATCATGAGTACATAAAGAGATATTAGGTAAGTGCTAAAATGAAAATGTAATTTATATTTTTTGGTTTTTATAGCATTCAAATGCTTTATAAATATAAATTTATAAAGAATAGAAAAAATTCGATCACGAGGCGGGACTCGAACCCGCCTTAAGACACATAAAACTGAAAGGATAGAATAAATTCGATTGCTCAGGCGGGTCACGAGTGGCTGAGTTGGTTAGGCATCCGCCCCGGAATGGCGCGAAGGATGCGGGTTCGAGTCCCGCCTCGTGATCGAATTTTTTCTATTCTTTATAAATTTATATGAAAATGTAATTTAACACCTACATTATTGTTGTTATACGAATATTTTTATAAACTCAACTATTATTAAGCCTAAAATATTCACAGTTAAAAAAATATCTTTATACTTTACGCCCTCACTTATATTATTAAAGTTTCTTAAATAGGTACTGATACATATAATACTATGACTCAATGGTCGTTTTTATTGTTTCCGATATAATTGAAGTCGGATGAATATACAATATACGCTTTGTTAAAATACGTTTTACTTTTTTATTTGTTAACATACCAATAATAATCATTCAATAGAATAAAACTTGAGACTCTGTGAAAATTAAAAAAGGAAAAATTACGATGATATCACCCATACTTTACGCCCCCACACTTGAATTCAAAAGGATAGAACGATCCCAATGTTATTTCATTTATCTATTCAATTCAGATATTCCCTGTAGTATTTGCGGGCGTCGATAATGCACTCGTATCATTCCAATTGTATGTTTTTGCGTTCCAATAAAAGGGTAGATCGCAAACAGTATAAATGGTCGGTCCGTGAATTGATATCGGTAGCGGCATAAGCAGCCGCTTGTTATGGAGATTGCCTCAAGATTATAATAGAATGGAAACGTAAACAAACTTTTGGCGCCACGTGACGGGAATACAGAATGTTGGACGATTCTAATTTCACGGCGTGACGAAGAGGCCTTGTCATTTTCTTGACTGTTGCGGATATTTTCAATTTTCCCCGCGGCGCCTCCTTTTTATTAGTTGTTGTTTTGTCTGGAATACTAATTGGCATCTAATCGGTGAGAATTAAAATTCACGCAACAACTCTCCCTGCTAATTCGAAGCGATTCAATCGAACAATTACTAAATGCTATTTTTGCTCCTATTTTTAACATACTCTATGTTTTTATTTAGTTTTTATTATATTTTTGCAAAGGCTCTACATGATACTGTAAAATATTAAAGCTATTATTATGTAGGTAATGTGCTGAAAAGGCATTGAAATGACCTTCTCGCGTTAGTGCTGATTTACATAGGGTCAGTAGACAAGTCTTTAACTGTTTACTTAGACTTCAAGCCTCTGTACTGACTTCAAATCTGTTAACACAGGGTTTTTTTCGGGTCAGCACTGATTTGCCTCGAATTTATAGTCAGTTACTGACCCTGTGTAAATCAGCACTATGTCTTAAAACATTATGTAAGATATTTAGTAATTAACACTCAAATACTTAATTAAGTATCCGAACTAAATGATAAAAACCGTAAATGATTACAAGAATCACGTATGAATGAGAGTAAATCGTACAAATAAGTTATGCGAGCATAGTTATATATTGCACAGATGCAAAACATAAACGCTTATCTATATTGAACTGTTTATTAATCCGTCGTCCGGATTTTAATTACGTCGGAGGTTATTAAGGGGAACGTCACAGGCTGTAATATCATTTCGCTATACCTATAGAACGATAGTAATTGCGCTCCGAGCTAACTTGTTTACACCTAATGAAAACGTTATCTCAAATTGAATTAACTTGTAATTATAAATACACATTCGTATCGTTGTTCTTGGAAATTCTTAAGATTTTACGTCTAATATTACGTCTTATAAGGTATGTTGAACTTGTATTTCATGAGCAAAACATGTTTTCTTTTTCTCATAGAGTTGGATTAAAGTTTTGTATAATATACAGTGATGTAAGGTACTTCTTATGTAATCGATTAGTTTATTATTTGAAGTTTAATTTTACCGGTGTATAAAATACGAGTCGTAAGCTGTAATACGAGTCATAAGCTGTAATGAGTAATCTGTTAATATTGACAGCCAATGCAGATTCGGGAAACATTTTTAGCTAAGTACCTAACATTTTCTTTATACTGTTTGTACCTACTTAACATTCAGGTATTTCATCAAAATGATTATTAACATTTTAGTCAGAACTTTCACTGATTATTAATGGATGGAAATAAATTATCTATTTAATATTTTTATTCGATATCCTAGAGAAAAGAGGATCTTTTCGCCTAATTTAACTCATAGCATAAACATGAGCTCAATATTGTGTTGATAATATGTCATTTATTATTTTGATATAACTTCAACACAGAATATTGTACATTTTATCAGTTTTCGTCGTTTAAAATATAGGTATCTAATATAGTCTGTCTCGTTATAATGTTGGTAGGGGATTGTTGTCACTTGTGAATTTATTAAATTTTACATAACGGCATTAGCCAAAGAGAATAGATGTAATGGTTAATGCCACAAGGATCTAAGGCTAAATATTGTAGCAAAATAGTAAGCCGAGTGGAACAGGGGCGGCGCGGGCGGCATAATTAAGCCAGAACTTAATCTCCTGTTACCGGCTCTCGGCTTAAGTCTTGCACGAGCTATGTTAATTGGATTTTTGATGCATTTAAGGAATTTTGTTAATGATTGCAAATAGACTATTTGGAATTACCGTTCAATTTATAATATTTTATCAGGTGGTGCGTTTCGTACCTTCTCTTGGCACTCAACCTTTAACTTTATGTTTAATTTGTTTGACAGCAACTACTGCATATTATTCTCTAATTAAAATTAATGCTAGCCAAATAATATTAATGTAATCTATTATGTTCATACAAAAGCAAACATTCACAACATATGAATTGATCAATTGAATGTACAGATGTATATACCATAATGTTTACAATGGCCGTCAGTTAACGTGATGAATGGAATGAAATCAATAGTGTCGGTTGAGCGTTAAGCAAGTATTCACAGATCCTGAATTCAATATTAAATCGGCCGTGACTTCAATGGTATTCGCGTACAAAATAAGAATTTAATTTTTCACATCGGCAAGTAGGAGAGAAACACAATAGTTTAGGTCAATCGGTTGGAGCATCTCGTCATAACCTTTAACCTAATATTTTCATTGAATCGATTTAATACAAGGCCGTTGTCATTGTTAGGCCCAGTTTCACCAAGCTCTGTTAGTTAGTTTAACACGCTGTTAACTCTTTTAACGGGACATCAATGTAAGGGAGTGTCCCACCATGACCTAATCGAGGTTTAGTTTCCTTAACACGGCATCATATATAATTACTGGCATAGAGGCTCTTTAAATTTTTAACAAGCGATTAGAAAAAATGATTTGAGGTTTTCTTGCTGTCAAGATGGACTCTGCATACTATTTTATTTTTGAAAATGAAGATGTGTTGGATGATTTGTATAATTTGGATTATATAGTGCGACCGCGACGGCCCAGAATTTATAAAGACGTCGTCATTGTTTCGTAGAATATGATGGATGTTGATTTTAGTACAAGATTTCGTTTATCAAAACAATCGGTTTTGGAAGTATTGCAATTAATTGAAGATAAACTCGAATAACCGTCGGATCTGTAAGTAAAACTATCTCGTGAGGTAATATTTATATTTATGTGCATAAAAGGTTCCTTCCTACATACTGTATTATTTTCAATTAAACCATAATAATCCTGTGAGTCATGTCAAATCTAGTATTGAATACCAATATAGGTACTTAAAATGTAAACTTCACCACTACTCAGGTAAGGCTCAGGCCTCCTCATGATTATGAAATGTACTTATCTTAATTTTAAATTCTGTTTTAGGAATCAATCAGTTTCACCTACAGACCAACTGCTTATTGTAGTGCAGTGCAGTGATGGCTCAGTGGTGAAAAACATTGTGAGGAAACCGACATATCATAAGATAGCGTGGTGGATAATGACCTGATACCTTACCGTGTTTAAATTAAGTGAGCACTACCAATCCCATTTTCCAGCAGTGAGAACGTATATGGGCTGACGATGATGATGATCCTAATTTAATTTAAATGTGACATTGTTATAGAAATATGTAATTTTTCATGTTACTTAAATAAATAAAACTTGTGTACTTATAAAACATTTTTATTGTACCCTTAGATTGTACCTATCAACATCATTCAATAAATTGGTTATAACAATTATAATAATAATAATAAACACACATTTATTGTCAGAATCATAAATTACTAGATACTAGGTTATTACGAACAAGAATTTACTATTAATTTACTTTCTTTTATCTTTGTCTTTATTTTTCTTGTTAATTGCTCTTCTTATATGAGATCTCTCCACTTTCCTTCGGACTCCGAATTTTTTTTCGTAATTTCAACCAGATCCAGTTTACCTTCTACTAAGTGAAATTGAACCGCGATTTTTCTTCAACATTATTGTATTTATTCAACTCAAAATAAAATTAAAATAACACAAGAAAAATCACAACAAAACAATCTCCAAATAACATCAAACATTTGTAACCATGGTAACGACCAAATCGTTTGACATATAAACCAGTAAACGTAAAAGTTACTACATGATTATTAAATTTTATACTGTATTAGAACATCTCAATTTAGTCGAATTACCAAACATGACAGTTATTATACAACTAGAACAAATAGCCCTAATGTGCGAAACTATGGAATTGTCAACTATGACATTTTGTTTCGGGCGGTTTAAAATACGAATGAATGATTCGTGAGTCGCTCAGTTAAAGGCCGATTTGATAATCGGCTCTTAGATTTCCTTCTTGGGACCTGAAGAGTTGACAACGATGTTAAAATACATGTTTATTTTGAAGCTCGATTAATAAATCTCTGATTTAGAAAATATTGGTGAAATCGGGTCTTAAGCTTTTGTTATATTTAACCGGAGGTTGGAGGGCTCTTTCCGACACGAAAATTATAATTGAAATGGTCGAGTCAGTTTCAGCTCTGAATTTGATTGTTTATCATAATATAAAAATGTTATGTAGCTCATTCTAAACCAGTTGTCCTAAAGGTTTTTAAAATAATATGTTTTATCAGGCCAAAACAAAGACCAACACAATATATTATTTACAAGCTATACAATACATAAGCGGTTTAAATTCTTGGCCAAGCTTTTCACTCGAAACATCATAAAGTGCTTCATAAATTATTATTATACACCCCGATAAGAGATATTTCTTTCGTAAAATTGAATGTAGCATGCCTCGGGGAGTAGTCACGAAAGTCTTATCACAGTCGGAATTACAATGTCAAGAATGCTAAATAAATTATTTATGAAATTCTAAATAGTTACCTTCATTTAAATGTACATTAATTTTCGACCATTCTTGTTGTTTGGTAACTGAAGTTAAAAGTTAAGTAAGTAAGTTATAATTACGTTGTGTACGTGACCTATCGTGTAAGAACGACTTTGTGCTTTTTTTTCTTTAATCTATATTGTAGCAAATGTCTTAAATTTGATTATTTTAATTTTGTTTATTTAATAGTCATTAACGCAATAGGTATAATATGGCATAGCGTTTAAAGTTAAACAAGTTTATATGATTTTTGTGCTCACACAAGCAGACCCTGGGTAAATACGATACCCAAGTTTTCATATTCCATTCTATATTATTGAGACAGTGTCGTGATATCCCCGACTCACAGATAGACAGAAAGGTCATCCTTGTTCAATTACATGGAACATAGAATAACAATGCCGTTCACTCACGTCTTAAAATTTAACGTGTCAAAATTGTATTAGATTTTGACGGGTGATCTCCTTATATGGCCGTCAAATATTAAAAGACTGATGATTAGTTGTTCATGATCCTCCAAACCTATGCTCGAAACCTAGCGCTAATTGGAGCTTAGCAATAGTATTCTAGATGTAGTTATTTCATTTATAATTATTTACACAAAATAAAGACAAAGATGACACTTTTGATCAAAAAATAGTTGTATATTTCTCAGAATTGTTAAGCGTGAACGTGTTTATTCAATTATATTAATTCAATTTAAAACGCCTCTTAAGGCTTTATAATGTTTTGTTTACATGAAACATAATAGTTTGACTCACCATCGTAAACCTTGGCAATTTTTATCAATAAGTCAAGGCGTTGTTCTATTGTCTTTTATAAAGTGTTAAGATTGATATAAATAAACCGTCTTCATTTACGCGTAGCCGTGATCGATCATTTTGGTTTAATTGGTATATGAATGCCATAACAAAGCGTAGGTTAGTGTGGGCTTGCACGTTCATTATTCTATGAGGTCAAAAGTCAGCTATGATACGTGACGAATGTTTATTTGTTGCTAGCTTTACGCTGTCGGCTTTGCTTGCGTTGCGTTGTAGTTCATATTTCTTTTTTGTGGTTGATTAAAATAGTTGTAGCCCAAATTCTATAGGATCTTAAAATATAGAAAGTAAACAATCAGATATACATAGTATTAATTACCTAATATTAAAATTATTAGTCTTGGGTTATCAATTATGATTTTCCTGTAAATATTATTATAAGAAATTTCAGTATAACGTAACATAGTTAAAATGATAGTGATAATGTCACTTATGTAGTTAATTAAGATTTTATCTATTAATAAATAGTCTCAGTGAAATTTATATTGAAATTAATATAAGAATAGTTTCTTTTGATGAGGTTATTAAAGAATGAAAAGACAAAAGAATGTCTGGACTTTGCTATTTAATCAGTAGGGAAGCTTAATCGATTTTTTCAGTCGTAGAAATAATGGTTTAAGGAAATGATTTTTAGCTTGGTAATAATATGTACTAGAGTCAAAGGCAATGAATAAGTCTTTGAGTTTAAAATTAAGAACAAGTTGGAGAATTGCATTTTAATTAACGTTTTAATACTGATTTATTGAGCAGGTGTTAACGTTAAAGTTAATCAATTTCAATGAATAATTTAACATTATATTAAAAAGTACAAGCATAATGAAAAGTTATTAGATACATAGTGTATCTAATGCCATTACAGGCTACAGCTGTTTAGTAAGTCATTTTTCTTATAAAATGGTAGAAGTTTCTAGTATATTAGTAACATAAAATATATGATCGTGTTTCTCATACTAAGAGCGCTCGTTTCGTCACAGGTACCGACAAATATCCACTGTAGTTTCATTATACTTTTTCTTTTTATTGCTTTGTTTACTCTGTATTACTTCGGGAGATTAGATGCTTGTGATTTATTGCAATTTATTTGTTTCCATTGAACTGTGAATACGATACTAAGACAAATATCTACTAAAGTTTGTTCTTGTAAGATTCTCTTTCAGTAAATACATTCTGGTTGCGAATATATTTCAGCAAACTTTGTACGAACATTACAATAAATAGTAATGATTTTTTTTAAGAAAAAATTACTTATTTATTTTTGTAGCTCTAAAAATTTATTTCAGTTTATACCTCGTACCGCCCTTCGTTAATTGCAATTAGAATTAATAATATTAAAGAGAAAATAATCTCATTATTAAAGGAAGTTTCGTGAGTTATCGACTATAAAGCTTTTTTTCACCGCCTGCACTACAATATGTTTCCTTTTCTTATCTGGATAAATTAAGCTTATCTTTATTGACTAAACAATTATCTGAGTTAATTAACTTTGTGAGTATGTAACCTCACGTTGTTGTACTTGTATGTACTTATATTATGTGACATAATTAGAAATGCATTATAATTATAAAAAAATAATCACTTGGCGAATTTTAAATTGATCTAAATTGTGAAAAGATAAACTATTCAGTCACTGCAAAGTTTATTATAATTATTAGCTACGCGTAAATGAACAAATTGACGGATCGAATAATATTTATTTATCACACCAAAGTAAGCTCTGTAACGCGATGTGCATTTAAATAAGATATAGAATAGAATATTAGAAAATATTACTTCCTTAGTTTTTTTCTTGTTTCAATAGATTTTCACAGCAATATTTAATTACAAACCGATACTAATCCGATCAGAAATTGGTTTTGATCCGCCAAGACAACAATTTAGATACGGAAATTATTAGTGGAACAGAATCTATGTTTCAACTCCAATCAAATCAAAATATGTGCTAAAATGTTTATTTTTTCTCAACGCATGTCATGGACGTTTATATCTTCTTACAATTTTAAATACGTCTACATTTTCTAAAATCATTGTTATGTGGTAATGTACATATTTAATACAGAAAAATTTATATCATGTGGGCTTCATTACTTTTTAAATATATTTTTAGAACAAAAAAAATCAATACAATAAATAGCATAACTTTACGTAAATTATACATCAATAAAAATAATGCACATGATAGAAATAGGCCAAAAAATGACGCTTTCACATGTTCTGCACCGAACTTTTATGACGATGTAGGAAGCAAAAAGTAACACGTAACAGTATCGACGGATGTTATTCCGAGATGCAGGAAGAGTTATTGCATGCGACCCTCTTCACCTGCTCGCTTTTCACTATTGGAATTTATAAGACACCATGTTTTTTGGGACCGAATCCAATTATATTTAGGTATGTTATAATTTATACGGGGCACTGAAATCTGGGGCTCGAATTACTTTTTAGTCTGAAAATGTGTACCTATGGATTTTGAAAGTGAAGATTAATATGGACCGTAGTTAAATCTTCCCTATTTATGATAATAAGTATTAATGACCTTCTGAATTACATTGACAATTTGATTGTTAGATATTTAAAACGAAAACAATAATATGCACGATAACTACGTAGGACATAATATGGACATAATAAAGGTTAATTTTCGCAATAGAGTCGCATTACAATACAAGATAACATTCTGAATTATAAAGATATTAACGCCATTTATATTTGACACGAGTTAAAAGTTACAAAATTAATATTCATAAAATATTATAATCGAGCCATACAATTTATATACAAAGCGGAAAGCGGCTCATATGAATAGATTCTACGATCGTTACAATAATGTTGTCATCCTTTCAAGAATAATTTATTCCAATATAATTACGTTCGAGCTGTCGAAGTGTAATTGCAGTACTGCGAAGGGATTTTCTTATTGCTACGGATAACATGTAAATGAAGGGATCAATATAACGTCGGTTCTGAGACGACTTGCGACAATTGCGTTATTGTATTGTATATTTCACAACTAAACAGATTTGTTTACATGTTCATTTTGTATTACAATAATTTACAGAAATATATTGTTGTTTTAATTGTTGAAAAAGAATAATAACGTAGTCGTATGTTAGCTAAATTATCAATGAATTCAATATATTTAAAAGTTCATATATTGCTGATACAATATTGAATGCCCTATACATTCTAATTATAATATTTGTTTACCCTCCGAACTTTGTCTGTTGTTTCTCTTACCTGCCTTATGACTTATTAAATTGAAAAATTGATTATTAATAAAGTAATCATTCCTGAAGACTTATTGTTTGACTTAAATAATAATATCATTTATTATATTTATTCAAGCCACCTTTATTTAATGTTCTTTTCGCGTGATGTAATATTTTATAAGGGTATTAAGACATTAGTAAATAAAAGAGTAATCCAATTATTTATAGAGCTGCCTGGAATTTGGATTAACCTGCTACTTACTATTAAATATTCAAACAAAATTCAAAATTCAAGACAAATATACATTGTTACTTTAACGACAGCGCTAGCATGTTACGCGCGAGTTAAAAGTTGAAATAAGAGCGCCCAGTAACAATATTTCGAGGCTCGTTTGCATCTAAATTGTTCCTTCTAAAATGCGAGGTGAAACTAAAACATACGTTTAGTGTGGTGCCTTAATTCATCGTCACGTGTGCTTCAGACGCGCCATCATTATTCGCAGACATGAAGCTTTGAAGAGCCCGTGTGTACATAATATACGTCCAATTTAAAGTTCAAAATGAAATAGTTTGTGGGATTAAATAACTAGCTATTAGATAAATGGTACTAGACATTTTATAACACGCGGACTAGAAAAACGATGTCAAATATTATTATAACGAGATTTAAACTTAAAACTTTGGATTTTTGTAGGTAGGTATTGTGGAGTAATTTTTACATTAAAATGAATATGCACAAATTAAATATATTACTAAATTAGTATTAATTCTACGAATCACTGGCTAAAATGATCCCACTTTTGGGATTAATGGTTGCGCTCACACCTTGAGGGCCGTATCCCAGCTTCCGCTCTATTTGTGCTTAATTGATGTTCGATGATGTTTAAATACAGAGGTATAAGAGCGGATTATGGGATCTATTTCCAATGATTGTCTAAATAGGTATATCAGTTACATATGTGGCATTATTTTGTAGGATAATATATAAGAAAGTACATCATTGATCTTTCCAGTAAATTATCTGTGAGAGAGTCTCCAATATATTTTTGTTTCCAATATTTCGATTGTCGACCATAACTAAAGATTTTGCAAAATTCGATTGCTAAAATTTTTACTTACTTTTCTGATAACAGCAACTTGACTACCTGAAAACCAATGTACATTTTTCATTAGTAAAAGTTTGAACAAATAACATATAATATTTGATTTTAATTGTTGAAATCAGATTGTTATTAAGCTCTGATTTATTTTTTCTCAACAACAAAATTTGAATTTTGAACCTTAGATTAGGCCTCAGCCAATAAATCAAACACCCATTATTTATGCAGCAGCCAACCAGTTCTTTAATGCAATTGCGTCACGCATTTGAATCCCGTTTTCAGTTCATTTGGCAGTCATTATTCCGCAGCACGTCGCGCGTCACTCCGCGTGACAGCGTGACTTGCTACGCATATAGCACATTCCCTAAACATCAATTTGCGTGAATTCGATTCCTAGGCAAATTGTACACCACTCCGGTCTTTTAGAATTTGGTAAAAAAGTTCTTGTATTGGACAGTTATTTTTTCTCTTTTTTGTTTCGTTTCCGCTTGCATATATATTTTTAATGATATATGTAGTTAGGTAGTATTTCTACAATTTTTTATAATATGTATAGATAGATAAAGGAGTAAACGTTGAAAAATTTAACACATTTCACTAAAAACATTGTTTATTACTCATCATTCAATGATATCAAACCTAAAGATAGGATATATAAATCCCTAATATTTTAAATTCACGTTATAATTATTATCTGAAAAGAAAATACGGTAGCCGTGAAAGGTAGCCAAGTTTTCAAAAGCCTTCACTTAGAGCTCCATTAGGAAGCTTGAATAGTTTATAAGTTAGTGATAGCTTTTGTTTTTAATGAAAACTTTGCTGTTTTAAAATAAGGGTGTTATATTGAGTAAAGTAGTAGTAGTGCTCCTTCGATTTTTGCTTAAAATTCTGAATATACTATAAAGGCTAAATTCAGTTTGTGTAAATTGCATACATGATTTGTCATTTAAACTTACAGAAAGCTGTGTACTTAGCTGTGTAATCCATGATGGTATAAAATTATATAAATTTGACATTAATATTATCAATTTGAATCATCTTTAAATCATCGTGGTTCATAAGTATTAAAATAATATTTCAATGAAATTTTATGAATAAAATAAAAATAAAAAAATAAAAATAAAATATTTCGCCGCAGCCCTAATTGCGCATTCCTCAGTGGATGCTTTCGAAGTGTTCTTCAATGGACTTATGATTATGTTTTCCGACAGTATGCGTTATCGTTACACATTCGACACGCGTTGTTACTATAAAATACGATTCACAATGATTGTATAATAACTGTCTTCACCGACTTTTATGACAAAGTTATACTACATTTTACAATATACATATTCTATAATTATTTAGAAGTAGGTACATAAAACTCCAAACAGTGTGTTATAATAATATTATGTTTATGTCTATTTTGCCTTTAAAAAGTATAGTGTCATTGAAATTATTTTTAGGTCTCTGTACTATCTATTTAGAAGATCTAAAAATGTACAGCTGGTATACTTTAGCATCAATCTTGATTAGATCTGTCCGAGGGTTAAAAGCATCGGACTAAATTCTTTCTTAAATAGAGTCCATTTCAGTTTTAAATAAAATAAAATTCTCATCTCAGCGATTTGACATACGTAATTGGACATTTCAGACTGAATATTTTTACTATGGCTGGCTATTTTCGAATGAAAATAATATAAGACTGGGAGATTTAATCTTTTGTCTAATGCGTCGACTCGTTTCATACATTTATATAACCATAGTAAGTTTATACAGAAACACAAGAAGATAGGTGGTTATTTCGTTACAAACAAAAATGTAAGTAATAAACCTGTTAGGTGACAAAGGATAGAGTAACATAAAGTTTTATTAGTCTGTTTACTCGAGTTACTTGAATAAGTTGAATATAAATGGCAAAAACTAACCCTAGCCGGTTGAATAGTGGAATCATCAAAATAATGTATATTCCTCACGGCCGTCGGTTTTCAAGTATCAAATTTATTTTTATATATATTTTTATTGTTTGCGGTGAGGATTGTCGCCTCCTTAGGGGCTGTTTGTATGCCGACTGGAAAGAATTACGTGCGCGTTGGTGGAACCTTTTCAGGAATAGCGATAAAACAATTTGTTGTCTCAACGGTAGGTGAAGTACGATTATTGCCAAATCTACTTATGCTTCTATTCTATTTATAAGCTTGAATATTTTATGCATGGGGTTCACTTTTCAACATTCAAAGGTATTTCTTTGATTGTTTAATAATATTAATGATTCGCATTTGAGATTAGTTTTCCATTCTCAGTGTAAAATGTAAATATATTCTTTATAAACTCTGCATGTGAATAAAAAAATGTGTGTACACGTAAGAAGTAAAACTTCTTTATGACCTTATTTTTCAAAAAATAATTTACTATATATATGCAACTTTACAGAAATACGTCGAATCACGTGTGGTATGGTCCATAAGAAAAAGATGGCGCGTAACGGAAAAAAGTCACGCGTAATGAAAAAATGTTACATAAATTTTTTCCCAACCCCGATAAAGAAGTATCACTTCAATAAAAAAAATATGTTATAATTTATACTTCATTATGAGGAGTATATAACATATTCAGTAGCGGTAGTGAACCTATGAAAGCTCTTGATTGTGCAATTTAATTAAGTTAATCCGATTCATAATTACACGGAGCCAATTTTCGATATCCCTCCTGTTAACTATGATCGTTGGTTTAACAGAAATTGGTAATTTACGCATAGCGTTAGTCATATACGTAACTATCGCTCATGATTCATGAATTATCCGTGATTAATTAGAATATCTATTCTAGTATTATAAATCTTAGTTACTATTCGTCTGCCGGTTATTTTCGTACCTACAGTTCAGAGAAAATATAGACTTTTTCTACATTTACTTATTTTGTATAACTATAAATACATAGTAGTAATGAGTTCGTCTTATGGAAGATCATATTGACCGACGGGTTAGACGTAGTATGAAATATAACATATTTGTATTATAGTATGAAATGAAGATAATGCTGAACTTCGGTAGAACGTGAACGTCAACATTCAAATATCGTTACCGAATACGATTCAAACAGCACCAAATGTTATGAAGATGAAAACCGGGGACACTTGTGTCGAAACTTCAATAACAAATTGCATTGTGCCGTCGCAGCCGATATTCCTATGAAATTGGATTGCGCTATCTAATCATTCCAATCGTGATTTCATTGATGATGTTCGTGACGGGTTTGCCGCGTTGATGATCATTTTGTCAACTTTTCTCGTTGAGAAAACAGATCTATTGTTGATCATCGATTGATTGAATTGTTAGATGCAATGTGTAGAAATACACGGTGTTGTCAATGTAGTGTTGAAACAAATGCACTTTGCAAATTGCTCAATGAATTATTATATATATGAGATATATGTAGAAAACAATAACTATATAATAATCTAACCTAAGTATTATAGAATATGAACGTATGTTTCTTTATATGCCTAAAATAATAATATAGTTGTAGTAACAATAGGTCTAATATTTTAGTCCAGATCCATTGTTATTGAACCGTAAATATACGAATAAAAAAGATTCGTATCAATAGATTCTCTAATATTCGAATCTATCAAATAAAAATCTATCTAAATTGCCATTCATACATTTACTAAACCGTGGATGATATCGCTTAGATTTTTTTTAATAAAATCGCTTTATCGAATAAAATGTTCAGATAGATATATTTATTTCTACTAATATATATAAAAATTCCATTTACATTACCAGAGGCTATCACATATTTCATAATTTATATTTTGTAATAACTAAGTACATATAAGACCAAATGACTTTCACGTATCAAATGTTTAGTGAAAAATCGTATGAGCTGTTTAAAAATATTAGTTTAAGTGTCCGACCGTAGAGCTTATTGGCATGAAATAAACGCACAGTCATTAAAATTTTTGTTAATTTTACTTTTGCGATGTTTTTTCTATAAATAGCAGGCAGATGCGTATTTTGATATGAATTGAGTCACGCTCTCTGCGGGATAATTACTGAGTAAATAAAATGCCAGTTTAATTGTTATTTTATAGGTATATTATGACATTACGAAGAAAACCCACATCCTTACTTTACAATACTCACATTGAGATACGAAAGCCTCCGTAATTTTAACGAAACTTTTCATTAAAAATCAAATGAAATTATGAAAAGTATCGTCAAATCGACATTTAAAAAATTTCATTTAAAATTTTATTATCACATTTTCATTTACTTTTTTATTTTCTTCAGCGTACTCTAGAATGATATAATTTTCTACACAAAAATTGTATGAAAACAACTGTTACGTAACTAATTACAACGTTATTTAAAGAAGCATTATTTGGAAGATACATATTCATAAGGATTTATTTAAAAGCGTCCCAAATGCACGCCACCTCCAACCATGAATAAAATTAGCGTTCGTTAGAGACCGCAATGAGTTATTACGGATATTATAACTACGTTAGTGTACTTTTTTGGCACATATTTAATGTTAGTTGAATTATGGATGTACAATTATCTTTTGTAGCTAAATTACTGGTTAATACAGAAGGTGAAAGCCAAGTTTATTAAACACTAGCTGTACCCCGCGGCTTTACGCGCATTGATCCGTTCCAGAGTAATGATATACAGCCTATAGATGATCGTCTTTCTCGATAAACGGACTGTCAAACAGTGAAGTAATTTCTCAAATCAGACCCCTGAGATTAGCGCATTCAAGCAAGCAAACAAACAAACTCTTCAGCTTTTTATTATTAGAATAGATTAAATATATTCATTGTCGGATTAAAATAAGTATATCTAAAAGGATTATAATATAATAATAAAATATAATAAATATTTTTATTTTTATTAAGAAAACAAAATATTTTCCCCTACGGGATGGGGTCAAGATCTTTTGATTATATTTAAACAATGATCTTGACAAACAAACAATTTTAAAAAAAAATTGTTGATAACGGTTTTACAAAATATAATTACAAAGCTAGCTTATAATTTTTAATGTTATTTGTGTCTCTGATTTAGCAAGTACATGTGACTGACCTTGTTTATTTTAGTATCTTGCGAAAATTTAAAATCCTGTGTTGTTTATTATTATGTTATTGAATATAAAAAGAATAAATAATTGTGTGTTTATTGCGGAAATTACAAATATTGTCGTTTAAAAATAAGCAAAACGTATAATAAGAATATTCAGAAGGGTTAGATGAGTAATTAAACATTGATACGGCTGTTTCGGATGCATTTAGAGCGATATTATTGCTCTTTTATTTCTAAATTAAACCTAAAGTCAATTTTTAGGTTTTCTTCATCAATTAGAGCATACCTACCTTTCTAGTCATTTTAATTGGAACAGATTTAAATTCACTTAAAAACAATTATCATTTCGGTAGTTGTCGTGATTCGTGAATATATTATAATCCATACTAATATTATAAATGCGAAAGTAACTCTGTCTGTCTGTCTGTTACTCAATCACGCCTTAACTACTGAACCAATTTGAATGAAATTTGGTATAGAGATATTTTGATACCCGAGAAAGGACATAGGATAGGTTTAATCCGGGAAATCCTACGAGAACGAGTTTTTCTTTGAAAACGCTGGCGAAGCCGCGGGCGGAAAGCTAGTACCTATTATATAAATATAAATAAATATATATAAATAAAATAACGTTTTACATTGATCGAAGCAGTCATGTGCAACGTGCAGTCATTATAAATGTATTTGTGTTGATATGACAAACAATTGACAAATATAATTTTTCAACCGTCACGAGAAATTGCTGTTGGCAATTTTAGTAACTATAGGAATTAGTATTGTACCGAGTTTTGATATTGATATGGATATCGCATATTAATTTGTTTTGTTTGATACGAACCGAGTAATTTGATTGTGTTACAAATGATGATTCAAAATAGAGCTATCTGCAGTTTTACCAAAATAAATTGTATGCATTATTTAGTGAAAAGATGAGATCAATATTATCCGAAATCTCGAGTAACTGTGTTAATAAAACCATAATTTAGTCTGACCATTATCGTTCTAAAACAAAGGTTATTTACATTTTTACTTTTTAAGTGAAATGCTATAGATAGTGAAAACACGTACGTGTCAGATTAAAAAGACAAAACCAAAATTATTAAAAAAGTAAAAGAGTATTTATCTTTTACTTTAAGAAGAACAATTGAAAAGACTAACTTTTCAATTGTTCTTCTTAAAGTGAAACTTAATAAAGTCATAGTTCTAATAATAATAATACACAAAATGTAACGTGAATAGCAGTGACAATTTAAAGTGGCTAAAGCTTGGTTAGCTAATTATTATTGTCACGTGGGAAGCTCCCACGGCAAATGGCCTAGTGTGGCCCAATCAAGTGTACTTCATAGCGATAAGGCACTCGTGGTTGCGTATTGCAAATAAGTGCAATAAACAGCATTGTTTCTTTTCAAGCTAATCCATTTTATATCTGTATATAGCTGTGGCAAGCGTCACAAAGGATATAGTTTAGAGTTTATCTCATGGAGAATTATAATTATAGTGTATTGTGATAGTGAGAATATAGAAGTGCTTTGTATCGAGCAAATTCGTTCTTTAATATAATTCTAACTAGTAAGTTACGAAATGGGTCGATTTACCTAATTCATTTTAGAATGTTAGTGAACTCAACTTAACGGAAGTGAATTTCCTGAACTTCGAAATACTAGGTTATATTTAAAACACTAATGAAAAAATATTTAAACATTAACCCACCTCAAACACACGCATAAAATTGTATTCTCATGACGGAGCTAGTGTACGCAATGGCGCAAAGAATTACGGAACATAAAGTATGAGATAAGCAGTCTGATGATACGCAGCCACGCTCTCTTTGATTTATCGTAACGCACAATCTCATTACAAATTATAAGGTCCTCTTTACATCATGTAATTGGCTCAGCAGGGCTGTGGAAAAATAGAAATCCGTTCTCAAGGCGAGCTCACTTTTACACCTAGTGCGCACAGATTTACGCACGATTATCACTAATTAATTCGTTTATGAGGCTAATTTACTCAAACATTGTTTAGTAATTACGAACGGAGTGGAATTACAGCGCATGAATCTTGTATAAGTGGCAAATAATAAGCTGGCTTTTTAATTTATAATTATACAGACGAAATTTCCGTTGTAGTGATATATGTTATATATTGGCATAAATAGATAGATTGTTATTACTGTAGGTGAGGTAAATTGTAGTAAACTTTACTTATGTGCTTATTATATTACAACTATGTTTGTTGAAAGTAGGAAAATTACAAACAATGCCGTAGGTAGATACTTTGACAATTATTACATTAATGTTAATTTTACACACCTACACGTCAAAATTGAATAAAAATTATTTAAATTTTTGTCACATTGACGCGTACTTACGTAATTATTTTGTTATAACCAAGACAATCAAGAACAATGTTATTGTGAAACTAGAGAATTTATTTTAATGCATAGTGTGTCAATGCTTACTAGCGGAATACGCTCATGTAGTTACTTGTTTACCTCGTTATGTAATGTACTGCATCTGTGTTGTAAACATAAACAAACAAGATAGTAAAATGTATGACCAATCTATTATACAAGTTCAAGACGAATAGCCTCTTTACGGTCATAACTAGAGACTAGTAATTATTTATAACACAGATCAAGTCAAGGATAAACCAAGGTTACAAAAAGCTCAGAGATGATTATTCAACGCAAAAGCTAGATGGTTTATATATTTTTTTTTTTATTTATTAAAAAGGTTCATCACCAGTTGTTACATATGTATCATTCTCGTTAAATAGTAACAATAGGATTTATACATTATTATGCACAACTATTACAGATGAACACTACATTCACAAAAATTAATAATAAATTAGGCAATATCTACATACAATACAAATTAAACAAAAATGAAATGTGTGTGCTCTTAACATTACAGAATTCTGATTAACTACAGCAGGCAATATTAAAAAAAGTTATTACATTTAACCTATTTATTACGGACATACTGACAATAATTATGATATGTGAATTTGAAAAAGAATTAAGTCATAATGTTAAGCATTGCTTTCCGAAACTTATAGAGGGAGTCTGAGAAAATATCCACTGAGTTGCTATATTTATTGTGTAAGGTGCATAGTCTAGGAATGGGGGAGTTGCGACCCAGAACAGTTCTGTTTTGACGTGCAAATAGCAAGTTCGTAATTTGTTTCCTTGGATAATGCTTAGGGATATTGAATTTAAATTGATTGAGTAGCTTCTCACAGTCAATAGCATTTTGAAAGACTTTGTACAGAAAAACCATATCCAACAGATCTCTGCGTTGTTCCAACGATGTCATATTAAACTTTTTCAGTCGGCTTTCATACGATTTCAGCTTTTTTGATTCGCCTTCGCAGAACACTAAATGGTTTGTAAACCTGCGTTGAATACGCTCTAATCTGAGGATATGTGTTGCGTAGTGTGGGCGCCAGACAACAGAACCGTATTCTACTATACTTCTTACTATAGAGTTGTATAAGATAATTTTTGTTTGGGCATTTTTGTATTGCGAGTAACAAAGCCTAAAGTTTTTGAAGCTCTTTTTACTACGTCTTCTATCTGCGGTAAAAAAGTTAACTTTTTGTCCACCAATATACCCAAATCTCTAATAGTGTCGACTTCATTAATAGCGGTGTTGTTAATAACATAATCGTGCGAGATAAGACCACTGACCCTACGACAAAAATTCATATGAAAACATTTTTTAGTGAAAATATATAAATAAAATTACGATTAATTTTCTAAAGGAAGTGTTTTGTAGGGTAAGGATATTTTTATAAGGTAACCTGCTACGTAGCTAGTCAGTACTAACTTGGGTCTTCAAGCAGAGAGTGAAAAGGTACCTTCTAGGGAAGCGCGTTCCATCTTAGACCACATCTCAGCTAAACATCATGCGAGATTGTCGTCAAGCGCTTTCCTATTCCCGATAAAAAAAACTTACATTTTCAAAATATTTAAAATAGGCTGGTCATATAAATTAGTTTGTAATAGTTAATTGGCAGACAAATTATTCGATACTTAACATAAGACAGTAATCGGTGTACAGACAAAACGTGGGTAGGATAAATATAAGGTATTTTGCTTCTATTATGTTAATTTGGAAGCAAAGCAAGTCTTCAGATTGAATAATTGGTGGTGGTTTCACAATGCTCGTAGACGACTGTATAATGCTGTTACAAAATGTCCTTTGAAATGTGATGATACAACTGATTATCCATTCAAGAATAATATTAGTATACAATGATAATTTGGGGTAGTTCATTATGTTCAGTGGAACATTGTGTTACTTAATATATTATTATTTAAAAAATAAAAGATGGGTCGCGTTATTTATATATTTTTCGATAAAATTCGTAAATACTTATATTATATACGGTGAAACATAATAATCGATATAATATGGCTATTTCGAAGTTTATCTAGTTTATCGATATTGAATTTTAGCTTGCGCCTAATTTATTATTTCAAAATAGAACGTCATTAATCGTTTACTATCGAAATTATTATCTTCAAATTACATAGTACAGTCTCAATATATATTATTATTTCCTGTCGAAACTTAGCAAATACAGTGCGATACAATAACTTTGTAATTTACGTGCTTCGAATACTTTACATGACACTTGCAGATAACGAGCAGCTTGAATCTCTAACTTTGAACTGCGCCGCTCTGGGAAATCTTCTGAATCATGAGTTATATGCATCTGCTGGAACGAGTGTTATCAACGTTATTAGTTCTGTTGTGGGACTGTGATAGCCAATCTAATATATCTTTCTATAGTCCTTTCAAACAATTTATTGTAAATTTTAAATCTGAATTTTGGAAATGGCTAGAATGATTTTCATGAAATATAGAAATATTTAAAATGCTTTGCGTAATACGTTTATCATAATAATAAGATAAGCGATATGTAAACAAATAATGCTATGTCAAATGCAAAAAATACTATCATCCTGTTCTTGATCCTGTTCATATAATAGGCATGACGACAGTATCCATAAATGATCGTATTAGTGTTTTTAAGGGAAAATGTATAATAAATAAATTAAATATAGTGACTTAAAAATCTTAAAAACATTAAGATCAATGAGATTATCAATAAAATAAAACATTGAAATTCTGCAGTTCGCCATTTTGACTAAAACACGCGTAACGTCACGATTAAGTAAACAACTCACGCTGATGTATTTTGTTGTTATGAATATTATGTTGAGAATACGCATTTTTATTTATTTTCTATTGTTTCACGTATGCTTTATCGACTCAGAACAGAAATATAATTGCGAATTCACGAATACGTGGTTTCGGGGTTCTCCACGCCAACTTTATACAATCATTTCTTATTATTTTCTCGCTTGAAATAATTACTAACACATTTTTGAGCATTATTTTTATGTGGATTCACACTGCAATACTGTACACTACTTATAAACTTTGAAATTCGTTTCTATAACACACATTAAATACATATTTCTTTAATTTTCTTCGCAATGCGTACAAATAATTACGTATTTACTAAAGAGTGACGTCACGCCTACGCCATGACACCTGCGAGCTGTTTTGGCACAGTTAATAAATATTTTTTGAAAAATGGCTTTTATCTTCGATAAATTTAAGTATATTACCGAAATATAGGGTTTTTCTTGTAAAGTAAACGTATACACACATGTAAGGAAGAGGATTTCAAAATCTTTCGTCATGCCTATTATATGTGATTATAATTTAATTAGAAAATATTTAAGCTTCAGAATATTAGGCGCGCGCATTGTTTAGTCACTACGTCACAGCGATAACGTATACAAATACCACAGATTATAATACGTCATACAAAATAGAGTCCGCAGCTGTTTTGACTCTGTGATCCTTGATTAGATGACTTAGAGCCGACCCAAACATTTGTTAGAGTTGCGGTGTCGCATCTTGTGCAGCATTTCACAACTTTGTTGGCTTTTACTTCGTTGTTTCTACGATCGTGTATAGTGTATACGATCTTGTTATATTTTTAGTACGAATTGCCATGAACATTTCAGCGCTTATGATGCGTCATTCAGAATAAAATTACCGCGGAATAAGACGGCAATATTTTTATTATTGTGTCTTTTGTGATATTTATAGATACTGCCACTATTGTTTTACACCTCCTCCACACTACTCGCGAAGTTGAACGAGGTTAGACGAATAGAATAGTGTAGAGGGGCAGTTCGGCTTACTTCGTCCAACTTTACCTCGCCTCGGTCGACTTCCGTTTGTTGTCGGTTTTTGCGCCCGAGTCAAAGGGCACGAAGTTACCTGAAGTTCGTTCTGAATATGAACGTATGCGTTCCTCGCGAAGTTGAACGAGTGTGTAGTGTAGCACCGCGGACTTCAGTCAACTTCGGCCGAGTACTTCGCCGAGGAACTTCGCGAGTAGTGTGGAGGAGGCATTAGATTTGATTATTAAATATACTTACTATGCAAAATAAGTATCTATCCATTACGAGAACCTTTTAAAAAATTAACAAAATTCAAATCGCATAAGCATCAAACTTTCTATCTGAATAAAAATAATAAATTTCCCGGAAATACCAAACAACAAAATGAACAATAAACATTTTAATTACAGCACGGTGTCCTCACCCTGTTATAATAATAATTAAATATTTATTAAATTAATTCCCGCCATAAAGTTCGGTTGAGCATCTTCGACAGCCGTTACAAATATAATTAATGGAATGCTGTAAAACGTCTTTTACATGTGACGACGATATTAATTGCTTGTGATGTTTGAAGAGCGGCTTCATTATAAGATATAATGGGCGATGCTTTATCACGATATTGATGTTTATAGATATATATCAATGAAGTTTTATCTTGAAAAACGAAACTTGAGAAGAAATATTCTTCTAGGTCAATGAATTTCACATACAACACAACATACTTACACCTTACAACAAATACAAATAGCTCTACCTTCAAATTTTATAAATAGGGTACTATATTAATTAAACTTATAAGTACTATATTATTTATTATCTAAACATTATAATAATACAGTGTATTATTCCATGTCATGGAATATAAATATTATAACATGGTCGTGGTAAATAAAAATATTTCTCAAATTTTTATAAAAATCTCTGACCGTTACATTTATTATGTAAAAAACAAAGACCTGAAAATCCTTTAAAGAAAATTTTCCCCTTTAGAACACTCCTGACTACCGCAAACTTTTACCCCATTCCTTTGCGCTATCTGATACCGTTCTGTAACAGCTGTAAGCAAAAATGTCGAACTTTAAAAAGTACAGAAAGGCACAAATACGTTGATTAATTAAGCTGACAAAATCGAAGTTCATAAACTTATTATCAAGAGCGGTAACAGTCAGCCGCTGGGTGTCACGGCAGAGCTGAATAATGACGCCGGGTGACATTTAATTTCGGATACAAAAGGCTCTTTATGCTGTTTACCCTAATCCATTTATCCTCGAACTCCGGATAATATTGACGGGGGCCTTTAAACTTTCCGATACTTAATTATATTAACAGAACTCTTCAGCTATTGTTTGGAAATTGTACAAACGTTCGATGGCCCTTGATATATTGAAATTGGAAATGAAATAGTTATGAATTTTGCGTGATGCTATTGCCTTTAACTTTAGTTTAATTTTGTTATATTTTAGACGCTGTAAACAATTATTTATATCGAACATAGCGAAATAAACGAAGAAAATTCATGTAATATTTTATTACAAGTAAACTAAAATTTACGTACAGTTAACACTGTAATCCTTTGTCATAAATGTACAATGTACCAGGATAAAATATATAGAGAAAAACAAATATGAACAATTGTGAAAGGCTTTTTTCATGCACGTGTCAAAGAAATTCACGTATTAAATAAAACATTACAATGCAGTGTTATTTGCTTTAAAATGTACATAACTTTTTATTTTTGCTACTATATGAAATCTACTAAAAGTGTTGAATTTTACTAGATTTGTTTGCAGAAAACGTTGCAAGTTTAACAAATAGTAAGAACAAAAAGTCCTCAACAAAAATAGATTCAGTCAATACATTTTATTAGACGCCAAGTCCTTCACGAACACCTGAGTCATGACAGTACAATCCAATTATACAATTAATAAGCGCGAAGGCGTTAATATTATCTGTATCTAGCATCTAGAAATTGTATTTGATTTATTAAATTATATTTTCAATCTCTCGATGTTATTCTTAGACAATAGTAAACTCGAAGACAAAAGTCAAAGTTGAAAAATACAAATATGTTATCAATTTACGGACAAATGACTGAAATTTATTTTTAATTATAAAGCAATACTGTGTCGCTATTTTAATAAAATGATACATAAAACCCATTATCCGTATAATCCGATTGGGACTAATAAACATTAACATACTTATTACAACGCCTCATTAAGTAATAAGTTAAACCGTGGATGCATTTTTAATCAATATTAAGCGTTTAATTAAAGTTGGTCGGTGGGATTTTACATTGAAAGAGATTATATATAGTTGCCGGTGTATTCAGTAATTGCTTTTAAATATCACAACCGTAATGCCTTTACAGATTCGCTACGATCTCTGCAATGAAGTTAAATATTTGTATGGCAATAAAAGAACTGCAGCAATGTTCTGTTTGAGTATGATTGTAAATGATTTTTAAGTTCAAAGATTTTTGTATTTATATTATTGAAATTTTTGTATTTATATGTGTTTTGAAACTTTTATAAATCGTGAATAAATATCTGTAGTTTTGTTGTAGTGGCAGTTTTGGATGTTTATATGTACCTACTTATTTTTAGTAAAGAGCGAACTTAAATAATAATTAGAGTTTTAGTGTAGATCAAAGTTTGAGTTAAAAATTAAAAAATACCACATTAGCAAAGTAAGTTTATTAACTCCTTCATACTTTTATATCATTAAAATTGTATATTTAAGAAAGCAGCATTCCTAAGTACAATTCTGAACTAAAATAAAAAAGCATAACTTACGACTCTGAGTGGCACTTTTACTCTTGAAAACGGCTCTCACGAACTTAGACGGTCTGTAAAAACAAAAAATTCGTTTGAGTAAAATTGCTGATAGAAAAATTATTTATTCACTAAGCAAATGTACGTTACATTTGAACAGGCCGAGAAATTTTAATGGATTTTTTTATGACTGGAATTTTCGCTAAAGGGAAATACTGAATAAGTCCAAGGACGGAAGTTTTTTTTACTAAGAAACTTTACCCTTTCATCGGAAGTCCCTCCAACGTCAACTTAACTGTTTCTGGTATATTTACAAAAAAATTGAAAAGGGCTTTAAGCGAAATTTGAGATGAAGAAATTCGAGACAAATTCTGTAAAATTTTCCTTTGCCATATTTTATTACTCTCAACAAATCTACAAAGAACTGAAAAACAGAATGCAAAAGTTCCATTCTACATACATTAAAATGCATTTCTCTGTTTTGTTGTATTCGATTACATTCATTGACATTACACTCGGCAGATCCGGCGTAAGTCCACCGGGGCTGAATCGATGTTGTCACAACTCACACCGACGAATAATTCATGAGACGCGAGAGGGCGGCTACGAGGTGTTCGATGTTTTGTAATAGCTACAAGCTTGTACGAATCGATCCATTGTACTATTATTATGCAAAACTCGCTGACGCGCAAAATGCTCGCGCTCTAAAGGTTGGCGGAATGTAGGACAGTGCAAGTGTTCAAGGTTGGATCGCGAAATTGGTTATGGGGAAAATTATGTTTACCGTTCTAAATTTTACGCTGAACGAATGTAGAGCAGAGTGCTAAGAACTGAACAACACGCAGATTGATTCAATTCATTTTTGTACTGTATTTCCCAAATACATATTCTATGTTATGCTTAGTGTTACAAGCTAACACGAATAATAATTAAAAACAAATAAATGACTATGCATGCTAGTACTTATACTAAATACTTTTGTTCCAACATCACTTTAATAAAGTTGTTAATTAGGTTTTAAGTTGTCTCTATTTTGGACTACCACTTTATTTTGACTGACAGATAAAGCCAAATTATTGCTAAAAAGATCTGTCAATCATCTTCATCTACTACTGCGTTAGACTTGCCTAGGAATATATCAGTTGGTTATAATTTATAGAAAGTGTCGTTTTTAGCAGCAGTTGAAACATATGACTGTATATAACTATATTATGGATTCACAAGTTACGCATGTAACATTTCGAAATAGGTCACGCTCGCATCTGTGTTGTTACCGCACTCTCAAAGAAAATTATTATGGTTAGTACATAGTAGATATATGTATCTATTTGTACGGTTAAGGTATATAGATTCTGGTTTTGATTCTAAACATCTAGGAGATTTTAGTAAACTAATTTTACCATGCATTCGTGAAAAAAGCAGAGCGTCTTTTGGAGATTTCCTATTTCCTACCACTTTAACAATAATTTCTTAAAAAATTGTTTTTTTACTATTCAAGTACAGGTGTCTCATCCAGATTCTATAAGCCTTTTTACATAAATAAAATTTGAAGATTTCCGTGAAGCAGTAATACAGATTGGTTTATTTTATTACTGCCTTTTTTCTCCCCTTCTTTTCCTATTGAAAACTGTGTCATTTCCAACGGACGATACTCAATCAATCAATCAACGTTTTTATTGCATCGATGTAATAAAATTTACTTTTAAGTTGGATTTATTTTTCTATGTTTTTTACTTTTATTTATGTTTACGTTTGGAGAAAGTAATGTACCTTATTATGATCAATGTTTTGTGGCAATACCTATAGGTTAAGACAAATGAATGAAAATGTGCAAGTTGCTAATGACTTTTAATTATATTGTTTAGAATGTAACATTTGATAAAATGTTATGAAACAAAACACCATAGTCACTAATTACTTTGTTTCTAGTTCAAGTAAATTTTTATCTCACTGCTTTATATCCCATGACATCATTTCGTTATGAAAAAGGCTCATCTGCAATAAACGATACTATCTTATCACTCAATACCCATGACCCAAATCGCTAATTACTCAAATCTCTAGTTTACTTGACATTGAAGAGAAGTCCATTAAGAATTTCCTAACGAATGAGTCCAAAACGGATGTCTCGTAACTCTTTCAATTGTTTTATGTTAATAGTATTGTCTTTTATTTAATTATTCTGTAAATATTCTCACCTTAGCGTTCCCAAAGGCATTAATTACATGTCAGGTTAATTGGTTAATCAAATTTGAGATGGATTATAAACAAGGTTGATGAATTTTTTAAGTAAACATCGTGGGCGTTTTTGTAACTGATTCATTACGTGAATGAAAGATAATTGACAGAGTTGTAAATGGATATACATAAATAAATAATATTGGAATCGAAGTTTCTTCACCACTCGTACTGGACAAATTATTATAGAATCTTTATTTTATATTTATTACGTAAGCTAATATTTAATTTTATTCTTATTATACTTTCCTTTAAAAGTTGATAATGTTGAAATATCACTTGTATGAATATTTTCTGGCCGGTTATTGTTATAAAAATGTAACGATAATGGGTTTATTACTTCATCAATATTACAAAAAGGTTTCCTCATTTACTAGTTACGATTTTATCAACCTCATAATAACAACAAAATGGACCACTTGACAGAATGCCGATAAATTTTAAGAGCATTTATTTGATAAGTCCACTACACCGGTGTCCAAAATCTGTCACTCAAAGTTTAGGGTCGCTGAGAGCTTCACTCCCGTTCATTAGATAGCAGAGTTATGTGAAAATGTATGTGTACTAATGTGATAACAATAATGAAGGATTAGTTTACCCGTAGCTGCCACAAGATCAGTTATCGCGTATGTAAATTGAGATATCTTCTATTAATTAAGTTCAACGTTACACATGTTCATGTCTATTTATCGAGAGGAAACATTAATAATGAAGCTTCTGTTATGTGTTTGGTTACATATATTGATGACGATCGTTATTGTATGTATTCACCACGAATTTTAGGTTCATATGATGTTCATTCGTATGTGCAATATAACAATTATCATGCAAAATTTTGATGATCGTCAAATCGATATAAAAATTTGTTATTATTCAATACTTTATTTCTTCAGAAGAGAAACACTTATTTTAGGACTCTGTATGAATTTTATTATGCAGATACTTTTAACGAAAAGTTTTATAAAATACATTCCAATTTTTCTGTGCATTAAAATCTTATTTTTCGAGTAGTAGTATAGTTTAATAACACTGCTAATGACACCATTTAACTATCAATAACAATGAAAAAAACACCGAGAATATGCAGACAGGGTCGCGTTATAAAAAATTGCATACAACTTTAACTGTTTAAAATGTCAAAATTAACTGTTTAAAATGTCAAAAAGTTAAATATTCATGTTATTAAAGGCGCTATTAAATGCAGAAGGGAAGCGCCCCAATCACGTGGCAAGTCGATACAAATTAATATTGATGTTTATCGCAAGCCGGCGACAAAATGCCCGTGTTCCATCATCCCACCCCCATCAGATGTCACGAATTTTTCATCCGTTAAATCGGGCAAGCTCGTCAAATTGAAATATATTACATTGATTGAATACATTAATTGATGCGTTATTAAATTGCAGATAGAACTATGCTATCCGGTAGTTTCTATCGTAATAGTTTAAATCATTAACTTACATTTCATATCCTATAATAAACTGACTTAAACGTTTGCAAGTACGCTTATAACAACGTTAACATAGATATGACTACTTCCATTGAATATGAAATATTTAATAATATACCTATGAGTGTATAGACTGTATACATATTATTTTGCCAAATCTTGATACGTAAATAGTCAACAGTCGTATCGTCAAGTCATACTAATACGGATTCATATTTATACATTACTGAAATTTACATAAACTGAATTCGGTAACCTGTAAATAAGCTAAAAAAACCTCATATAATATGATTAGTAACTCTAAATCTCACCCGTCACGTCACATCTGTACAAAGCCAAAACAACATGATTACTCCCACATTACTCCACCAAACAAATGACGTACTTAGCACAAATGCATCAGCAGAAAATATTGAGGTGCGCCAACTCATTTACCTCGAGCTTTCACGCGAAACGCTACACGAAAAGGCCTTTAAGTCACATTAATTACTCAATATATTTCTGTTACCATTATTTACTATAATTAATGTCTGCACTGAGCTTAGGAATGTTTGTAATGAACAATGCGCGACGCTCGAACCTTCACTTATTTCGCTGCCAAGGCAATGTCAAATGTCATATTATAATTGCTGTAATGGCTGTGTCTAAAATATGGGTTTCCTCTCACCGTTTACTGCGAGATCCTTATCTGTTAATATTAATAGAAATGTAAATCGTTACCTGATTCGCCCACAATAAACGCGTTTATTTATATCCACCTAAGTACCACTTTGTTTATTGTGTTTCTTAATATTTTGTGCGCAGCTGATGATGATTTTTGATTGATAAATTAATATATAAAATAGATATTAGGCCATGGAGTCTAAAATAAGCGTTAAGACACGCAGTTGATTTAGATGGATAAAGCTAAAGCCTTAGCTAAAGCTTATTAAGCTTTCGGAAAAAATTTGTATCCCAATAGGGCTTCATCGTAGTCGGGTAAAAAGTATGAAGTAGTAGTTACTATTATATGCTATTATTAAATAATGAGTATGAGTTATTATTATAATAATTGACCTAAATACTTTTAAAACAAACACTCTTTTGAGGGTCATTTACTGACAATGAACTCAAAATGTCCAATACAATGCACTATAAATGGGCTGTTGATAGAATGTCGATCGATCAATTGTTTTATATTACAATCATATCGGGTCGGCGTCCCATTGTTCAAACTTGATTGATTTGAGACAAGCAAATTTAAAGATCAATGTCTTTGGAATAGGCTTACTCCTGATAATACTAATGTTAATTTGAAGCTTTGCGCTACTGGGTTTCGAATGATGGCGATTATGATTAGATAAAGAACGATTTGAGATTATATATCATCCACTGAACTTTAGATGTCGAAACATTTCAGTGCCACCTATTTAGGTACTAGGCGGGTGGTCTGTACTCCTGATCGATTTCTTCTCGGTCATTATTTGGATATAACCAAAGCAATAAACATTATATAAATATTTCTATTTCAAACTATTGAAATAAATATTCATGTGATTGACTTTAACCTCTTAATAAGCAGTAATTATTTACTGGTGAGAAAATAAGACCAGACGACCATCGTTTCTCAAGGTGATGTACTGTGACATTTGAATCGTGTATACAGAATACTGAATAAATATTCCAATAAGCATAATGTTATCCTTTGTTCTATTCCTATTTTAAGACTTGTATAAGGTTAAGATATTATCGAACAATGTGCAAATCAATATAGCATGAAATTCCTTTAGAATTGCTTTTAAAATGGCCACTCAGGTAGGTCTTTTGAACAATTTGCCCTGTCTTGAGCCGAGTCACGAACCTGACCGGCTTATTGTGAAAAATGTACGCAATTCTATTGCAGAGTATATTTCAAACTATTAACGAATTTAAACAAAACGTACGGCAAAGCGTGCATTATTTTTTAAAGCATGTGTGGAAAGTATATGTCGCAAATCATTTCTATCTGTTTTTACTTTGCCTAAGTTGAATAGACTATTTGTGATTTAGACAAAAGGAAGTATGTGCGAATTGCGAAGTTGAAATATTTTAGCATTAATTTTCGTTACAATGTCAATTATTATATCAGGCGAGTGCAGTCAAAATTGATATTTAATTACTAAGCAAATGAGATATTAGAATGGCAATTACTTATATCGGAGTAATTTATCAGATCAATGACAGCGATATGCAAATTACAATAATAATTGTTTTACTTATTGCACACTTAGCCATTGTGTGAGTTATCAATCAAGAGAGAATGCCGAATTTAATGGTCGGCGCTTGCGCTGCTGTAGTTTCGGTCACGAGTTGGTGTATAATATATAATATTTACCTATAGAATATATTATATTAAGTTCTATATGTTATAATATATTAAAAGTAGGAACGTATCACGGTAGATTTTTTCAAAATATATATCTTACAAAACACTGCATTAAATAATTATAATTGCCATCACTATAATCCACGAAATTCATTTTTTTATAACATTTACGATTTAATTTTTTTCCCGGTCACTTGTATGCCTAGGTCTGGAATTTACAGGCTTGAAGTGTTCTGAGCACTTCAAAATTGTATCTGAATTTCCGCGTGATCCACTCAGACGTAAAGAAAAGTATTTTAAACGATATTTAGTTCGCAAAATGTTGCTCCGAGCTACAAAACAATAATATATTTAGTATTTTGATACTCTTGAAAGTAAACGATTCAAAATATAAACGGTGACAATTTCTTCATTGAAAATATTCGTGAATTCACTACCAAGTATCAATTATAGTAGCGAAATGATAAAATTATGTAACAAAAGACCTTGAAACTTGACCGTAGTCGTGACTCGGGCCGTCCGGTCAGAATGTGTGTGCCAAGTGACAGGCGTTTGCGAATGGATAATTAATATTGTCGTGACTTATGGTATAAGGTCACAAACATACCACTCATATTGTAAACTTATAAACATCAACGATTAAAATTCCATGTTATTGGATGTTAGATTGACTACTAATTTTCTATTGGAATGTGAAATGAACAAACTGAATTGAATAAGCATCGATTGTAATACAACGTAAAAAATAGGTTATTGCTCATAAAATATATTTTTTTCATTTAATAAAATTCGAGGTAATGCTAATTTGGTGTCAAAATGTCAATTGTTAAATTCCATCTTTTATGCAATCAATAAACATATTTATCATATTTTTTATGCATTGAGACAGAGCGTCACATTTGTACATTTAAAATAATACATGTTAAGTATAAAATATTATTTTAAATAACGATTAATTTAAAGTTTAAAATATAATCCCGAGATACTATCAAACTAGAAATATCAATATATTCAATGACTCAATGTATAACCGCTGTTGTCTATAACTTTCACCATACAATTAAAGTCGTGAATAGCTCTGATAGACGCTTTGAGTCACAACTTAGGACCATATTTACGACCACTGGAAACCGTGACTGAAAACGCTACGAAGGGCGACAAATGGCCAAAACACACCTTATTATATTATTATATTCCTCACTGACTCATATTAATAACTTATT
The DNA here is from genome assembly GCF_905220415.1 of Colias croceus. Taxonomy (NCBI): domain Eukaryota; kingdom Metazoa; phylum Arthropoda; class Insecta; order Lepidoptera; family Pieridae; genus Colias; species Colias croceus. Next base: position 4,090,696 of record NC_059541.1, on the reverse strand, counting down.
GTGTAGGGCTCATAGCAACTAGTTTTGAATTGAACAGTATCTCACAATGACAAATGATAGATTAGATGTATATTGAATTTTAACTGCACAATTTATCAAATATGACAATTTTCACCTTTAAAGTCAAATGGATGAAGAATTAGTAGCTCAATGTACCTGAAATATCGAGTTAGAAAGCATTTAGTTTACAAGCAAACATAAGTTCTGTGATGTTTCAACATAAATATCATTTATTTTAGCATATTTGCACACAATTTGATAAATTATTGAGTAACTTACAATTCATTAAATTCATGATAAAGTAGTTATTATTGCATTGTTTCCTTTAATTTTTGCTTGTGTTGCTTTGTTCGTGTTTTTTATCGATATTAACAATTAAGGATCATGGTATTGGAATGTAGTGTATGGCATCATGGGCTAAGATTAAAGATACGCGTAGTCGATGTTGATATCATAAAAAACTTGCCAGTTTTCCAAGAAAAAATAGCACAAGAAGTGCCCAAAGGATCCCCAATAATCTGTGTTATGATATCATACCTAATGATGATTATGATCAAATAATTACAACTCATATCCTTTGAATCATTTAAAACAACATCATTTATCTTTATATTTTTAGAAATAAAAAGGATATGCGTCGGTTTAGATTTTTTATTTAGTTTATGCCTTTTTATTTTGAACCCTTTTTTGTTAAAGTACAAAAATCGAAATGAGTAAGCAGGATGTTAAAAAGGACAAAATATTAAGTTGTTAATAGACACATTATTATTGTCGCATTTATTTAGCACTTTTTGTAGCTAAGTCGTTGCAAAAAGTGTCACTTAAATTACGCATGACTAAGTTCTTGGTAGTGTTTCAATTAATTATACAGCTATTTAACTGCTTAACAAATTCACATCAATTAATCCAAATACGTACTTAAATATCGTCAATTATTAAAATGAAAAAAATGGTATTGTAACGTAAAACGAGTTGATGTTAAATCCACACAAACAATGTTATCGATTGCAAGTTGTTTATGAAATTCATATAGAAATAATTCTATTTATTCGAGAATAATCTGCAGTAGGTTGAGCTCTGCCTACACGTCTATAAATGAAGCTCTCTTGTAAGAGGCTTCGTTATATGAACATCGGAAGCGCGTTAACATCGTATTGAGCCTCCGTCGCTCGAGCGACACTAATTCAATTACGTACTAGGTGTATGAATTTATTTTCATTTGGATTATTGTAGTGTTTAAGTAGTATTTTTTACGTTTTACTATATTGCAATTAATTATTTGTCAACACATAATTATGAACCTGTTTGATATATTTAGAGGCAGGTAATTTCGTTTAATTATTATTATTTCATATAATTAGAGGCAGGTAATTTTGTTGAAGATTTAGTTATGCCTATGTTGTTAAAAGTTAGATGAATGAGAGAACAAAATATTATATGAATGCTAGAATTGCTTACCCATCCTACGAGATTGCCAAAACATTAGTGAAAAGTAATTGTAGGTCAATAGCTAAGCTACAAACATAATTTTTATATCTAAAGGTAGAGAAAATTTGACATAATACGTAAGAACGTTGTTTTTCGAAATCTGTGCTTTACAATAACAATAAACTTGCAGCCTCGTTTGTTCAATACATAAATTTATCTTATTATTACACTTATAATTTTTTTCATTGTGTTTAATTTTTAACTTTGAGAAGTAGAAAGTAGGAAGAGGAAAGTAACCGGTTTTTACTAATTAGGTTCGTGCGAGTATAGGATATGTTATGATATCACTTCGCTTTTATTTATAAGGATAAACAATACTTAAGAAAGCTGTATAAATTAAAGAAATGCCTTTAACGTGCCTTGTAAAAAGTTCGCAATATTATTTCTCCTTGGTTAATTTGATAGTTTTTATTGAATATAGAGCGGAGAGCTAAATATGGTTTTTTTGATATTAGGTTATCGAGATGACATTTTAACTGAATGTTAGTTTCTTATTATAGTATTAAATATTGTACAAATAAATATAACATTGAACTGTCCCGGGATTTGTCTCTAAATAGGTAATTAATATCTAACAAATTTAATTTAAAATTTTTGGAAATGAAATTGTCTTCAACTCTCTTAAGTTCCAGCCTATATTTGAGCCTATTTTCTACATCTATACGTACATAGATCAGCATCCCAGTAACAGTTGTGAGTGATGAATAATTACGACGGTTAAAACTGAGTGCTCAAATTATATCAGGCCGTTCGCTGCTAACGACATCCATTCAAGTAAATGCTACGGATGATATTTAAAATATCGGATATTAATTCAAGTTTAATCTCCGCTATATGTAATGAAATTTATATTGGTTTAACTGGTATTTGCGCAATTTATTCGTCCGTGCAAACAACATGTATCACATTTTGTTTAAAAGTTGTTTCCTTTTCGTGTGAGAGTTTTGATTAATTAGCTATTATGATGTACGGAAATCCGTGGATATAATATAATTTTTTATCATAATTATCACGCCAACTTTCTAATAATTATATTTATTGGAAAATATAACGCGAACAATTCAAACCTATCAAAATAAACTTCTTAGGTAGGTACCTCATAGCAGAATCTATTAGACTTGTTTGTTTGCAGTAATAAAAATATAATTGATATCTACCTTAAAGTAACAAATCATTTTTATGACTTCCAGATAATTACTTTCTTATAGAATTTTATAACAAAACGGAAAAAGTCGCATTAGCAGTGTTTTTGCGAAAGTTGCGCGCGATGCGTAAAGATAACTAACTTTCAAAACTTCCATTTTTTGTTTGTATTATCGTAACTGTTGTCTCTAAACTATTCAACAAATCACTTTCCATGGTCTTTCTAGTAACCTTATTAGTGTGCTAAGATTGGACTTGGCCGTGACTCGGAATGCATCGGAAAGTTATTGACTTTTGATAATGAAACCAGTTTGCGCCAAGCTGACCGAGAGTACGTGGCCCCGTTCAATACCAGTCGAGCCTGTCTTGTAATTGTCGCCTTTCCTACCTTATCTATTACACAAGTGTACATTGCGTCTTTCATTCACTTTCATTCCGCACGCTCCTATCCAAACGCGAAATGTACGAGGCCATACAGCGCTGTGCGATGCAGTCGCGTTCCTTTTTAAAATCACTTCGTAACTTAATGCGAGTCAGGCTTACGGTCAACGATAGCTCTTAAGTCGTCGTTAAGTAACCGGCAAATAAGATTGCTTTTTACACGTTCTGAAAAAGAAGAGTTTCCACAGTAAATTGTATTTTAAAAGTGCTTTTACTGGTAAACAATTTAATAATAGAAACTCGTTGAAAGTTTATTAGACTAAGTATCGATTGTAGAAAGTTACGTGGTTTTTATTGCTAATTATACTTTGGTCTCTGCAGCATCACGTACATTGAGATAAAATTGATAATAATAAGCAGTTAGGGAGGTATCTAATAAATGGCTTGACGCGGAAAACCTGTGGCTTTTGATCACGAAAAGTTTCGCAAAGGTACCACTTGTCTCTGACAACAGATCAGATTTGTTTTGCAAGATGTCTAGAAACTATTTTCTACATTTGTTAAGTGTTGTTTTCCCTTGTCCTTGTGCCAATAATTTCGAAATAGACAACAACTTAGCAATTTGCTGTCATTATTGAAGTTTTAGAAACATGTGCTAATAAAATGTGCTGAAAATTTGTATAATTTTTTGAATAACGAGCAGTGTTTGAAATAACAAGAGTAGTCGTAGAACTAATACTGTTAATATTAATACTACCAATATTAGTATACTTAAGCCAATATTATTATTGACGGTAGCCTCCGATGTGGGAAATTGAAGACAAATTCCTTGTAGCGACTATATAATATTCTATGTAACATAATCTATTGATGGAATCTATACTGTACTCCTACGATGTAGTTACATAAGGATATGTTTGCCCAATATGGATATTTATTTAATCGAAAGCGTAATGTTGTTACCGGAATAGCATATCAAGTTTTGGAAACGTATCACGATTTCCAGCTAAGATATTTTCTAAACAATTCACACTAATTGCAAGGCCCATTTAATCAGCAATGTCTTAATATCACTTGAATTAAACTTAAGTTTAGTTTCAGTATAATTTTCCGTAACAACTTGAAAATAATCTAGCACTCGAAACGGGGAATGCAAGCGCAATTTCCGTACAGCAATAAACTGTTTCTTGTTTAACATCTAGAAAATGAGAGGACGTGGGTAGTGGGCAAAGAGTGAAGGTAGTTTACTTAAAGCTGGTTTGGACGTCTTCGGCGTGCATTAATAAAGAGACCTGTTCCTCGGGCGGGCAATCTCGTGCCCGGGACTCCCTATCTACGTAGGAGATCTTAGAGCGATGGTTCACACTGGTTGTTTTTTATTTTAAACTAAAAAGTTTTTATTATAGTTTTGAGGAATCTGTGTTCTGTATATTATTATAGTTAATAACATTGGAATAAGTAGCGTAAAGGTTCATTCATTGATAATAACTTCAAACTATTATATCAGAAATAGCCCATCATAGGTTTAAAGTTATTAAATATGTACATACACTAATTAGTGTTAACAACTCAATTTATTATGGTGTAGTACAAGAACACCTTTATTTAAAATGAATTATTGTGATCATTTAGAATTAAGTGGTCAGTGCAAAACTAATTGCATAAACTTAATTAGTTCATATCTTTGTTTGATAACGAATGGAATAACTAATAAATGAAAATTAATTTATTACATTTTATACCGATTTACAAACACGAAGAAATTAAAGGGTAATTTCAGTAAAGATTTTAAAAATTGTAATATGTATGCTATAATGGCCATAGTGGCTATAACAGAGTAATAATAATAATTGTGTGTTCTTATACTTCCGACATGAAACTGTCACAGTCTATCATTTGCCTCGACGATAATTTGATTGATTTGAACAAATTGTTAAATATTTTTTGTACAAGTTAGTCATGTTTTACATCAATCTTTTTGTGTTAACTAAAAACAGCCATGATTAATTAGTTGTATTCGTACGAATGGCAAAAAAACTGTATCTTAAATCATTCGATATTTAATTGTACCTGTTTTTTCTAATTCATTTGTTTACGGTTCATTAAAATTGGTATTATTAAGTATATAGTTTAAAGTGTAATTGTATAGGTTTTCGAACGTTTTTATTCCAACAACAACTTCAAATCTAGTAATAATTTACTCATAGAAAAAGCGCATAGTGTGGTCGTATCCTTGTCGTATACATTTCGCCCTCTGCAGAGACGCTTAGTACAAAACGGGACAAACTCTTGTTTTAAAGAGCGGCTAGGTTTAAGCACGCTGCTAAGACGACAAATAGATTTCGTGTTCACATTGTTAGGAAAGGACTATTGTTTCATTTAACTTCATGTTTATTTACAAATCATTTTATTAGCTTGCACAAATTGCGAATTACATTTTAAACTTTTAAATTAAAATAATATATTTTTTACAATCTATTTAGTAATTTGGCAAAAAGTGTTAGCATTGTAGAACCACACCTATATAATTAGGCTATTTTTATGACCAACCATTGTGTTTCAATATTATAGAGCCTAGAAATTGCAGCAGGCTAAGTGATACTTATTCATCCATGACTTATTAACGAAATTACTACAATTATTATACTTCTAACCTCGATATCATTAGGAACACTTAAAATATATACAATAGCCGGCAGTATTTTGTTTACTACGCTCTCGTTCTGCTTGCTATGAAATTTCGAAATTTCTAAAGGTTTATTGCAGTTATTACTTTATATGAACGTATAAACGAGCTTTATAGCTCTATACGTATACTAAAAGGTACATACTGTAATGAAATAACGTTTTAGTATTCAACGATAATAGATGTTACTGTCGTCGAAGAGAGTCTCTTTGTAAATATAAATTGTGCTATTCATGAATTACGAAATTTCGAAAGACGGCGTACGTAACAACTCTTCAATTTCCTTTTCATCCTAAATCCATTCAGGATGCGAAAGCATTTCACTTCATCCGGAACACCTAATCGGAACTCTCAAAATAAAATATAATATTATAAATAGGCGCTCTTAATAGCGAACGAGGTGAATATTAAAATGCCCTTCCATTGTCCAAAATCAGGCATTCATGCTTGATTTTTTCAGGAAAGTCAATAATATCTTATGCGTTAAATTCATGACACGAACTCTGAACGAAATATGATTTATGAGTGCGTACGTTATAAATAAAATATGAAAATGGCCCGGTTATATTTTTGGGGTAATTTTTTCATGTCACTGTAAATTCACGTTATAAATGATTACAGTGTGAATTAGCGTCGAGCTTGGCTTATGGTGAATTAATACATAATAGTAGCTGGTTACAACGAATAAAGTTATTGCGTTTGTATGTATTATACTCGGAATCATGATTACCTAGCCTTTCAACTTAGTACATGACATCATTGGCTCCTTTTAAAGATGCGACCTCATCGACGATTTGCTTAGGTTTCTCTCAGTACATAATATAATCATTGTATGAGACAATATGTATTTGGATCTTATTGTATTAAAACAACATAATTTTAGCTTGAGCAAAAAAAGATATGAAACAAACAAAAGCTTCGCCATAAGTGTTTTTTATTTATTTCATTGACTGATATAAATCGACTGATGCTTTGATTTATGATTTCACACAGTTAAGTCACCAAAAAGAGCATGTATAGGTAACGGTCATAATACCTACATTTTCCATCGTAATCGATGCTTTTCAAAGGTGATCTCTTGCGATTTATGATTTGTACTATCTAATGACCATAATAAGAGCATAATCTGACGCCTTGAACAGAACCTGCTATTTCTAACACCACTTCCCTTTCCTGAGTGCTTTAATCGCAGCTAAATGCAGATTTTAATATCTGCTTTGTCGACCGTGAAGGTCCACATTTCTTGTAAGGTTACGTAGGCGCTTTTCATTAATTTTAAAATAGCTTAATTATTAGTTTGAAATGTTATTAGTACGTAGTGTTATGATTGCGGTGTATTTAGTAACGACAGATATAATAGATAGTTACGATTGAATGCGCAGTGATTATTAGAGCTAATTTGCTTTTTAATATGCACTGCAATTCGCTTTGCAAAGTTCCGTTCTTATTTTTTTATTAGTGTGGGATTATTTTTAGAAATTTAGTATTACAGTAGTGGTATGTTATTCAACCTAAAATGGTACTTAGATCATAAAATGTTTTAAATATAATTTATACTCTACTATGTTATCCTATCCATTGACGTCTATGTGATAATATCTTCTATAGAGGAAAGCAAACAATTATTTTGTAAAGGAATATGTGAAGTTTCTACGCATGTATTCTATCACTGATTGCGCTCAACTGCTCACGCATGTTGTGTAATAATATCACACATTAATGATGCATGTCAGCTAGTTTCGTAAGTGACACTTTTACTTTTGATGATATTAACGTGAGCCCGAATACCGACGAGAGAAAGCCGCGACGCGTACGAAGACATCATTTGCATTGCCAAATTGGTTATGGTTTTACTGGTGTTATTAATCAAAGATATTAAGATGTTGGTATTACTGTATAAGGTAATTAAGGCATTTTTATGTGATTAAATCATTATTTAATTCGACTATTTCAATGTCCATGATTGTGATTACCATAATGAACAAAAAAAATAAAATAAAATAAACGATCACGGTCGATTTATGGCGACGAAATTTTGTATTTTCGTCATAAGTTTATCGATAGAGGAGATTACTAAAGCAATAATCCGCGTGAAACTTGTAAATAGTTTAGTAGAATGTTTTTCAAGGCGATCTTCGGTCACACTCCACTTACTAATAAAACTATGCGGTGTGTTAAACGCGTTACTTGTTGCATGACAACCACTTATTGTATCTATTTTTATTTGTTTTACACCATTCAAACCTTTAGATTATTTTTAGGCTTCTAACAAATAGTTCACAAATAGTTTTTTGTTGAGAGAGATACTTCATGAGAAGTGAGAGTTAAACTATGGGTAAAGTAATGGTTATAATTCCTTACCGTTAATTTGGGAACAGGATGTTTAGAATACAAATCACTATCTTGAGTTTTTTAAATTATATGAATATCTGTTGGTAACTAATAATTAGTTATTATTATTACAAGTGGCGAAGAGTCTATCAAATTAGTTTAGCTCGAGAGATAATTCTTGGTATATTGAGTTATATTTTCGAATCTTTGTTCCAAACTAAATGACCAAGATAGTTCAAGGACTTGATTAAAACTTTCACGGTCAAAATTAACACTTCCATCCAGTTTTGATGATATTTTGTAAGCCACAACTGTTCGTAATGCTATTTTCAGGCCATAAAAATGATAAACGATTGAAGTTGTTCTGAGCCAAACTCGCCACCGTCACATTTCATTTACTGAACATAATGCTTTATAAACCATTTCTTTACCAGTATTTATGATACAATAAGCGGCGGTATTTAAATTTCTAATCGTAAAAACATTGCGTATCTTTGTAGGTAACTGTGCAATAAACTTGTTACTCGATGAAAATGTTAAATTAAATCGTAATGTTTTGTAATGGTTGTAAACGAACACTTAACAATGCGTATTTGGTATAATATGTATATTTTAAAATATTATACTGGTACATATCATGTATGGATATTTATGTTAAACTTATTCCTATTTTTTCGATATTATTATCGTATAGGAGGTAGCAACGTTGACAAGTGAGCATTTTAGTATAGTTGGTTCTTTGATATGCTGTTCCTCTTGCTATTTCGGTTACAGTCCGGGCTGTCTGGCTGGCCGCAGTGGTTGCGTTTATTAGTGCGCATCTTATCTGCACAGGAAAATATCCTTAATTTAAAGTCATTTTTTAACGCGTAATTTTTAATCTTTTGCCTTTAGATAGATCCAACAGACATAATTTTTTTATTGCAAGACGTTTTATTCGTTGTTAAATAGGTGCCAGACGCGATTTTTTTATTTAAAATAATTAAAATGTCATCGAAATAAGTGAAATTCTATCAAGATGAGTCCCCGTAAAGGATAAGTAATCACTGTGTTACTTATACTATATATAATATTCATTTTACTATTTACAATTTTTTTGCAACAATCTACCATGTTGCGTTCTTTTCCCAACGAACCACAAATAGGACGTTAATGTAAACTTGATAAAAACCAAATATCATCAAGAAATTAAAGACTTTTTAACGGATTTTAAATGCGATTTATTCATTGTATTATTTTCCCGAGTCTTTAATTTCTAAATGTATAATACTCGCGTAAAATCAAACACTAGAAAATACAAATATCATCAAATTCATATTTATACCCAAAAGTGTAACAAATATGAAACCATCTATTAAAAATATTAGTTTACTAATTATTCAATATAAGTATTAAAAAAGGATAATATAATATAAATAATAAAGTTATTACTTACCTTTTAAGCGGACTCATGTTGATGTAATTTCACTTATTTCGATGACATTTTAGTTATTTTGAAATTAAAATTGCGTATGGCACCTATTTTACAACGAAAAAAAGTCTTGCAATAAAAAATTTATGTCTGATGGATCTATCTAAAGGCAAAAGATTAAAAATTACGCATTAAAAAATGACTTTAAATTAAGGATATTTTCCTGTGCAGATAAGATGCGCACTAATAAACGCAACTACTGCGGCCAGCCAGACAGCCCGGACTCTAACCGAAATAGCAAGAGAAACAGTATATCAAAAACCCAACTATACTAAAATGACTTTTTTTAAAACGTTGCTAGCTCCCGTACCATTAATTAGGATGTTAAATTTTTATACATTCTGCTCTTGACTTGAATGTTTTACTTTTCTGTAAATATAAGTCCTGTTTAGTACGTACCTATATTTCAACATAAAGAAGTTTTAATATAGGTATCTGGGAAAAGTAGGTAAGATATAACATGTTTATGTGCCTTTTGGGATTCGCTATCAAGACCAACTCTATCTTATTTTCAAAAATTTAATATTTAATATTGCTATTTTTAAAAATTTATTTATTAAAAATTTAATATTGCTATTTCCACACAACTTTAGGCATAGTATACGATCCGTTTTAAGGCAAACCTAACATTTACGATTTCACAGAACTTTAAATGGCTGCCAGTATTTCGTAGCTGCATGTTAAAATGTAATAAAGTTATAAAACCAAGGTTAGCTAAATATAATGTTAAATTACTAAATATGAAACTAACACGCGCTGCTGAATATTATTACATTATTTATCAGATATACCTACACTTTCATAAGCCTTAAAAAATATTAGGCATTATTAACATTAGACTAAATTGTTTTCTATTCTTAGATATCTTTAAAAATATGTACCTTAATATGTGTATAGTTCAAATATATATTGCAAAAAATATTTGCGAATACTAATTCGTATATCCTACTAGATTTCTGCCCGCGGCTTGGCCGCGTTTTCAAAGAAAAACCCGCATAGTTCCCGTTCCCGTATGATTTCCGGGATAAAACTAATAATAATGTGTTAATCTAAGTTACCATCTATACGTGTGCTAAATTTCATTGTAATCGGTTCAGTAGTAGGTATTTGCGTGAAAGAGTAACAAACACACACACATCCTCACAAACTTTCGCATTTATAATATTAGTAGGATGAAAAATCGAGATAGATAAAGCCAGCGATCCAATTTAAAGCAGATCGCTTGTTCTGTCAGCCGTGAAGTTAATAAAGATAAAAATATCGTAATCCCAAAAACTGACGACGCATTGAATTTGATATAAATTGTGATGTTACCGAGACGTGGTCACTCGCGTCCGGCTAATTTCCCGGGAGACGTCTGCCTTCTGTGCGCGGACAAATCGAAATGTTACTTTTATGTCTCGGTTCACGTGTTTCTAAACATTGTTTATGGAAAGATTAGTGTTGTAACTGGAATCAGGATAGTTTTGTCCTATGTTGTGACAAAAAAAAGTTTTACTATGGCATCTTTATTTTAATTCACGCAATATAGAGCTGCATAGAGTCATAGCATTAAATAAAATTAATAATTAATTTTTAATTAATAAATAATTGTATTAATTTTTTATTGCTCTTAACAAAAACAGAGTAGGTACCACTGCTTCTATTTCAATCTAACAGCAATTTAAATAGGTATAATTAAAATAAAACTAAGGTAGGCAAGTTGATCCATTTAAAATTTTTCAACTGTGTACAAGTAAAATTTACAGTTTATAGGAATAATGAAATTTTGTATTTCATCAAGTTTATATAAACCAATGCTTGAATTTTAATTTCCTTTCAAAGAATTCCATATTAGTTATTACATACGATAATCTATGTCAATTGAGATTTCTTGGAAATTTGCCGTAATATGAACGCTTTCAACACGAAAGGGGAAATATTTCCTCCGATAGGTTATATTCAACCGATTTAATGTACTTATTTTTTATTAAATCATCGTGTGTAAGTAAGAGGGTCGCTTACCCACGGGCTATTCATTAAACATATCGAGGTTATGAAACTTTTCATAATATTTTTGAAATGATGAAAATCATAAATATATTTTACATTAAGAATATTCTTAGATTATTCTAAAATTTTAATCTATGTCGTTACATATACATTTTTAAAATTTATATTTAGAAATGTCATTTAGTACCTACTTAGCTTTTTAATATCTACTTAAATCCGCATAAAGTATGTACCGCTTTAAGCAGTCTAAACGGCTTCAAATACGGCAATGAAGCGAAAATTTGATGAGAGTCACGTATGCAACGAGATTAGACGAAATTTTAAATTGACAGAATAAATATGGAATTCAATTTCTCTTAAGCCCTCATTCGTGATTTACATGAGCACGGATTTAATAAAGCATCGAGTATAAAAAATTTGAGCGAAACCAATGGCTTAAATGTTAGAACACGTGTCGTGCTTAACAGAAATCCGTTATCGGAAACGACTCTCAAAGGATTTAATTTCCTGCCAACGAAATGAAAATCGATTAGTTTGATTTCCGACGGAGACCAGCACTGGAGGGTCGATAGTTTCCGATGTGGTCGGCGCTCAGCTTAATAAGACATGCGAACTTATGTAGCCACACTCTATAGTCTATGCTTTAGCGTCCCGTCCACAGATACGAAATTTGCGGTTCGTTCTATATAAACTTGTTGGGGCTATTACGTTCTAATTGATTAGGAAAGTTGATGTTGCCCATAAGTTTTGTTGAATGGATTAAAATATATCTAATTTACAGATGTAAATAAAGATACATACCTACTTAAATTTTGTAAGTTTAATTTCTTAGGTACGTAAAATAACAGTTTGATTAATATTATAATTTGTTAATGTAATTATTAGACTACTCACCAATAACAGCACACGTTCAATTATTCGAGCGAAGTCTGTAAAAGAAAATGTAATTGTAAAAATCGATACATATATGTGTCATAAGTATACAACATTCTCAAATTTTAATGTGAAATAAAAACAATAAATTTTATTATTAGTTGATATCCTAGAATACTTTTACCTAATATTGATATTATGAATGAAAAGATGCACTTAAAATGACTCTATTCATATCACAATTTTTAAAGTAAAACCTTCATAGTATCAGCTAAGTGTTTCACTAGAAGCAATCATGTTTACAGCAATTTAGTATTATCTGCATGGCAGACACGCAAACGCCTTGTTACGGATATAGTTAAGTCGTTATCAAAATTACATAATTCTCATATTATAAAGTCTTGTTTTTATGCATACTGATAATTAAAAACTGTTTAATTAATATTTTTTAATATGCATTTTTGTTGGATTTTTTTATTACATCATATCGCTGAATGATGTAAGATTGTGATTAATTAAAAACTTAAATTTAATACAATTTTCGTACGTCTGATTTAAAAAATTATTAAATTCTCTATAATGTATTCTTTAGTTTCGTTATTCGTCTTATATTCAATTTTAACTTAAACAATAAATAAGGCAATTTGAAATTACTAAATTATTTGATCACACAATTATCTCCTTTAAAGTAAGTAGCTTAATTTTTTTTCAAATAAAAAACACAAACAGCATAAACACATAACTAAGAACAACGTTTACGTTGCGTTACTATTTTTATATAACAAGCTTTTAGCGGCTTATTTCATGGGCAGAGCTTCATAACAGGAAAATAATTAGTATTTTGGAGAAGATTCGAGTTTTTTTATGTCTCAATTCTTTGCTAAAGTCTATGGTCATCGTTATCAAACAAAAATCTAGTTTCTCAATATTCACTGAGTCTATAATGTGAATTTTAACTCGAAGTATTCGTGCTTTGTTTATAAATGATTTGTTTAACATTTTCATCGCTTGACTCATAGCAAAGTTCTTTGTTAGTGTTGAAATCGAAAATGTAAAATAAAATACAAAGATCCTCTTTTTTAAGATAAACATAAATCATGTCGAAAAATAAGAAAGTTGAAATAAATTTGAATATTTTAAAGTTTATATTCATTCGATTCAGTGTGCGTTATTGACTTTATGTTTCAGTTGCATTGAAAATGTCTAAATAATATTACTTTATTATACGTAGGAAAATGTTAAAATATCTAAATGGTTAAATCAAAAGATGTGAGATATAAATCAATATCGTTATCGATGTATAAAGTAATTATAGAATGAGCCACTCTATAATGCTTCTAACGGCGATAAAAGGCTTCGATCGCTCTTCGGGCAAGTAGTCAAAGATTAAACGCTTTTAAAGGCCGGACATTTTATGATGAAGTGTCATTTTGAGTTTTACTCGTGTGCCTATATTGCAAAAAGTGGCAAGCAAATACTTCGTTAGATATTATAAATGTGAAAGTTTGTATGTTTGTTTGTTACCCTTCACGCAATAACTGCTGCACCGATTTTCTTAAAATTAGGCACACACATTCTATGTTTAACACATATGATAGATATATAGATTTTTGGATTAACACATATGATAGATTTTATCCCGAAAATCCTACAGGAACTAGAACTAACCGGGTTTTCCTTTGAATACGCAGGCGAAGCTTCGGGCGAAACGCACTATTTCATAAATGATAATTTTTGTTTAATACAGCATATCGGTTTACTTTCTTATTACAGATGCGTATCAAAGTTCTAGATAGACCACAGTAATTGTCAATATAACAATTGTGGTTACGCCGATTTATTATTATGAAAGGCAACCCACTTTTAAATTAGATTAGCGCTAGATCGGTTATTAAAAAGCTAAGTATTTTTATATTTCACTTTTACATTGATAAATGTTTATAACTATAGTTGCATATTAGTCTACTTTTGTTAAACGCAAAATGTTTATTATTATTTATCTACTCTATATAAATATTGCCTACTTTATATAAACGCAGGTTAAGATGAAGTTAATTTACTTAAGTACAGATTAATTTTAATATATAGGAAAATTCTCACCTCCAAGCTCTACCTAATCATATATCGATAGGTTAGAATTTAAGTGCATATAATTTTCCTGTCCTATAATGAAACGTCTGACACTGTCATAAGATTTAATAATGCTAATTATATTATAATATCATATATCATAATCAAACTTTGATAAATATATTCTTTAAAGTTAATTTTCCTGTTAACTTGTTGACAAATATTTAATATCTCTAACACAAAATTATAAAATCAATGTTAAAGTTCCTAGCTTTTCCTAGCAGTGTAGCATTAAACTGAGTTCAATCCATTCTATTGTTTATCTGTGGCAACAAAATTGCCCTTAGATCACTCAAACAGCTCGCTCCCCATTACGCAAAATGTCAAAAATTTGCCGCACCTAGAGCCTGTACTCTACTGAACTAAAACTAATAGAGTTTGACCTAAGTGTAGTGTTTCACCATACTAATGTTGCATTATCATGAGGCCACAGCTCACACCGGTAACCGCAACATATCGTTCTAGTTTCCAATTATCCGCTGGTTTTGGTTGTATATATAATCGATTTTTTAGTAATACCACTGATGACCGCAAATTGTATTAATGTATCGTTCACAAATGGAATCCACTTTCAGTTTATGGTTTGATGCATAATTTGATTTACTAGAGCTTATTGCTATTAATCACTTTGCGGTATAGTGTACAAACCTTAGAGTATACATAAGCTAGCTTGCTTATGTATACTGTTAGGTACAAACCTATTTAATATGAACCTTTTCTTGTATTATAGATAGGTAAATTTATAGAAATAATCTAGATGAAGGGTCAACCACGACGATTCACGATACAAAGTTTTCAAAGTTATTCTTTTACGCTATTGTTGTAACATCTTCATGTTTCGCTACTATTGGTTGCTATGTGTTTTTATAAGCCCTCTTTTTCAAAAAATCTTGTTGTTGTAGTTTTTTCATTTATTTTTTCTAATAGTTCTTGAAATAAGCTCAAACAAACTCTTTACCGTTATAATAATATTGCAAAAGCTCTTAGATCGTTTAAGGAAATAAAACATTGAGCATCACAATATTCGCGTTTATATGTAAACGTAACCAAATATTTTGGTAAGCAAAAAATGTGCGTTGTTTGTGATCCATCAATATTGGTCAATATTTGTCTATTGGTAGTTTAAGCGCTCGCGGGCGAGAAATCGTGCAGTTTTTCTGATTTGAATATCCTGTTTTGTTGTTTATTGCTAAAATTCCTGTGATTGATTTTAAAACGCAAAAGAAAGCAAGGAAAATAGTGTTTAAATAATCTATATTTATTTGTGTAATAAGTTTAAAGTACGTTTTTAAAAATGATGATTATTATTACTTATAATTAATAGTTTAAGAGAAAATCAGAACACGAATGGCAGGCAAAAAAATAATAACATATATTAGCATTAAGCCACCTACAAGCAATGAGATCACGTCTATTGTGAACAATAAATGAATAGAGTTATTATCAACAATAATTGGCATCTATTGAATAACGTGAAAGCATATATATCGACTGTTCCTTTGCCCTGGAGGCATCGAATGTTCTAGATAGGTTTGTAGGAAGAAGGGTTAGGGATTCATGCCCGAGGCCACATCGCTCCCTGTTAAATATAATACTGTTGAAATTGTTTGTGACGTTCTATCTTATTGCAAACGGAATTTTAGAATTGAACACAACTAATTTTGTAAAACAAAAGTAAGACATATTTTTCTGAGTCTGTTGTTTCTTCTCTACAATTATTGTCGGTCGTAAAGAAAAGCCTCCTTTTTTGAATTAAAGCAATGTAATACATACTACAAAAGTAATAATTTAGCTTTATGAAAGTTACATGAATATTAAAACTCTAATGTATGGGTCTCATAACCTTAAGGAATAAATACGTCAGGCTAACGGAAGAAAAATAAAATTATAATGTTATTCAGTATTAAAGTGCTGTTTCTCGTAATAGTTATGTAAGCGACAGGTTAAAGGTTAAGAGAGAGTGTTATATATTATGGTTTTTGTTAATCTCCAACACTGTTACATCAAGTTACGTTAATAATATTTTTTTATAACGAATCTCCATCATCATTTGACCTTTTCTATGAGAGAGAGATTTAGATATGACCGCCATATTAAAACGTAATAATGGTTCTTGATGATGTCTTTAGATTAAGTAATTTAAATTGATTAGGCAACTTTGAAATAAATTAACTGTTATCAATGAAGTTGCTGGATACTCTTAACAAAGTTATATTTTAGATTAACAAATTTCAGGTGACGTCATATCTCGATGAAATGAAATTATTTTCTAATCGGGTCGATTTGAAATTCACAAAGTCAGGACAAGAAAGTTTAGTGTTAATTAAAGTTGTTTCATTCAACGAAACTGAGAATGAGTTTTGGAAATTAATCAGTGAGGTCTATTCAACAGAAACTTTTAAATGAAGAGCCGGGATGGAATTAAATTTTATTCGGATTCAGTCAAGGTGATTACCATAAGTCAAGATGGAGCACTCCTCACCTGACAATCACAATGCGCCCTTTATAATAGATAATCAGCCCTTTATGTTCCGATACAACCTCTTAAGCCCAATATTTTGAATTTTGTACGTACTAGAGTATGCATAAATGTTTTATACAAGAAAGAAAAGGAAAATATTTGATCACTCGATGAATTGCTATTGTAATTTATCTAATTATTATTATTAAATTCGGCAAAGAAATTGAATCGAAAATATTCATCTTAAATTTGAAATTTTTGCGTTAATAGAATATTAGCATTATTATAATTATGCTGCAACGAAATCCAGTTTCCTAGAGAAATTCGAGCATATACGGTAAATACATAACTAAGATATATGACACCACACATATCTTTCACTGACTTCCTTACAATCCCTTCCTGCTTCTTAATAAGGCGTGGTTGTGTTACACTAAGAATTATGTTTTCATATCATTGTCGTAATAATCTAGATTAACTATCATAATGATAATTAATGTCGATCCAACGTTGTTTTAATGTAGTCTATCTTGTAATTATAACTTTATTGTTATGTACAGAAATTAAAATACAGGGAAGTAAATTCACATTAATTTATGATATAAGTACGTAGTAAAATATAACATACAATTACAACATTTTCATGATATATTTATTAATTTTATATGAAACAACGATACAATAAAAACAAATGAGACCTTATTTAATATTACAACAACGTAATAAAAAAAAAAAACACCTTTTTATTACCGTACCATAAGAGACCGTGTTGGCAAAGTCATCGTTTAAATCATCATTTAATTTATAATTAATTGTTTTCTTTTTTGGGTTTGAGTTAACGACGGTTTAAAGTTTCACCATTTGGGTGGTACAGATTGAAGTTATTACCTGGTGAACCGGACCGGACCTCGGTGCAAATGGCCAAACTCCAGAATTTATTTCTCTGGCCATCTGTCGGTTACAATCGTTATGACAAAGGGCTTCCGCATAACTTTTAACATACTTTAGCTCAGTTTAAATAGCGGTTTATTTTGAAACGATTCATGGGAAATGGAGGTAAATTTTAGCAATCAGATTAAATAGATTCGTTCATGACGAGGAATATAATAGGACCATGGTGTATTGAATATTCCTCTCCTTTTTCTTTGTTTACAAATCTATATATTCCAATATATCCATAAAACTGCAGTAGTAAAATACGAATGAAGTTCGGCAAACAAACTCATAAATGAGGTAAACACAAATAAAAATGTCCACACGTTTAAATTTATTCCCATGCGTAATTGTGTATTCTCGGGAAAATAAAAATACTAAACCATGACTAATATGCAGTTTTGTCGCATTATAAAGGAAGCATTAACCTTGCTAATTTTCATTGAACAAAAATTATATGATGTCATACACATAAGGTATAAGGAAGCTAGACAACGTTGTCACGACTGAAATAGAGGTGTTAGCTAATGCAAGCGTGACATGACGTGACCTCACGTTTTTGTTTTTTTAATCCTATTAAATTCGAAAACATTTTTCTCATTCAATTAATTATGAGGTTTAATGCATAATGTTTTGTCAAGGAAAATTTAGAGTAACTCACGGTAGCTGTCACTATAAGGGCATTTTATTAGATGCCTTTTAAGGTTGTTTTTGCAGCCGCTTGCTCTTGGTAAGTTTTGAAATACTAGTACAAGGTTATAGCGTCATACACGCATGGATAGATTTTGTATTATATTACTTATTAATTGCGATGTTACGTGTGAAGGATTATGTCATGAATGCATTTTATTATTATTAATACGTGGGATAATATTACAATATTCAACAGTGTTGCTTAAAATAGAAGCAAATATACAATTTATTTTCATTTAAAGATCAAATTTATTGCAATTATGTTATATGCGTGACGATTTTATTATTAATAAATTTATTGTCAGTCGTAATACCTTATTTTATGGAATAATGAATAACATTTCAAGCCAATGTTGACATTGTATAAAATAATATTTTACACTTGTTTTTCATTATAATTAAATTAAAAATAGTATTTTATATTTGTAGAAATATATTTTAACAAATACAACACATAAAAGTACAAAAAAAGTGAAAAAAAAATCTATCTCCTCAGAATTGTTTTTGGTAAGTCATATAGTATAATAGTTGTATAATCCGGTATAACCTCATATACTTGAGGACAGATGAGCTATAAAAGTTTAAAGTGAGATACAATCAGGTTCCGTGTAAGAAAGTTGACAAGTTGTTGTGTCAAGAGAGAGCCTTAAGATTAATATCTCGATGTATTCATGTCTCGTCGATGACGCGATTAATCTTAACGTCCAACATTGTAAGAAGATATTGTATTTCTATGATCGATAATTATCTATTATGCAAGATTGTTTTCTTCCAACAGATTTGATGAGAAAATTAATTTCATTTGAAATTTTTTGAACCCGAAGATATATTTCTGTTGTTGATGTTTATAATTTAATTTTCAGTAATAATTATTGTCTTGTTTTATACTAAAATTAACACTAAAGTTGCTTTATTTAAAATTAATTAATTAAATTAAACGTACTCCGCGAAAATTTTTAAATTTACTAAGAAAAATATGAATATCAAATTCAATAGATCCGCTTATACGCTTTAGTTACGTTATACATAATATGTGTATCAATCCTAATATACAACTATGTAATTTAACCACAATTTTAACTGTATGAAACCGAGATGAGGTTCTCGTAGCGTTGCTACGAAGCGTGCGTTGAACTCTTTACAAATACAAGAGAAGCATCGCGTCGCTCGCCGCTACCAAGTTGAACCCACAAGGCGACAGTTACGCAAGTGTCATTGCCGTGATTTGCATCAGTACTGAGTAATCGGCCCGCAACAATTATTGTATAACCCCAAGGAAAATCGACTAGCAATGCCTTTGAGCCCGGACACGTAACGATAATGACACCAATCATTAAAGCCATAAACCAAGATGCGGTTCTCTATAGCCGTTCAAAGGATAACTATTCGGGTCAAGGAGCGCTATGTGAGCAGTCATTATTTTTAATATACATACACTTTACTCGCGTCTCGTAAATACATAATAGAACGGAACGTTTCTCATTTTTAATGATTAAGTACACTTTTACACGCAGTATTTTAAGTAGGCATTTACATAGGCACGCATAGAGCGCATGGAAATTAACATTCCTAATGTACGACTTATTCAGACTGGATATTGATTGCTGGAACCGGAATTTGCCCAGAATTATTCAGCAAATTGCACTTTATGATAATGAAGCACGAATCAATTTTGTATAGAAGAGTTATTAAATAAATAAATCAGTTTCAAAAAACGTTATAGCCGGTGAGTTAATCCAATTCATTAGTATTTTTCTCATACTTTTGAAGTCATAACTCAAAGCCAACCATTATATTCCACGACCTACGTTCGAACTTACTCATTGAATCAATGAATATTCAATTAACAAGCAACAGTTATTAAAGAGTTAATAAAGCGGATTCAAGTAAATCAAGTGTATGACTCAATTTCCACATATCCAGTTTGATAGGAATGAGTGCAGGGTGTTAAGGAGTTTGTTCACATAAGAGGTCCAGTTGGTTTTAATCAAGTCGGTTACGGGCTAACTGTATGTTTGCCCCTAAGAGAACGTCGGGCGTCTAGAGCACTTAACTCTTTAGTGTCGCTTGATTACGCCTGGCTACGTACAATGCCCATTCTTCGCTAGCCTTAGAAACTATTAGATGGGGAAGCCCAGACGTAAAATGCGTTTATTGGCTGTTAATGGCCGTGAATGGGGTGATAAATACGTATTGTCTGGTCACATTTTGTACTGTGTTTATCCTGTAATTAAATGAACGAATGCAGCATTTATCTATTTCAACGTGTATCATTTTCAAAGTAGTTTCATAAATTTACGAAAACATTCAAGAATCTTATTTATTGTACATAAACTTAAGGTCTTCGAATTTGAGACCTGAGGCAAACAGTTTCAATTAGAAAGAAGAAAGAAAATAAAGAAAATACGTTTAATCACAATTACTGATAAATTATCTAGATAAATAATTTTTAGTTCATAGAAATTGAGATAGAAAAACGTCGTGGTTAGTTTTTTTAATCTGTTGTTATAATACCACCAAGTAAACGTTAATCTATTTAAATCCTCGTAAAGTATTTACAAAATTTTGAGAATGATCAACTTTTTCAATTAGATGATAATAATTATTAAATTTTATAGTATGTCAGTATTAATCTTAATATATTTTGCTAACCATATATGGTGCTGTGGTTCAGTCAACCAAGATTCAACAAACTTCACTATTATTTAACAAGCGAATCACGAAGTTTAACTAATTCCAATAATTGGCGGAGAACCATTGGGTTTTCCAATGCAAAGTTTTGCTAAAAGTTTGTGTATGTTGTAGAATATACAACAGGCGAGTTGAATGATTTATTATTTAAACATCTAAGTATACTATATTCAGCTTTTAACTATATATTATTATCTAAACATCTGTATATTTACAGTAGGTACCTATCTATACGTTTATATTTGCTAAGTTTTTTGCGGCAGCTTTTATTAATCCTGGATAACTATTATTTACAATTAATATAATGTTACCGTTGGTTATTAAATTAATATTTTATTGTATTTGATTTTTTAACAAAAATAATAAACATAATATTAAAGCATGCTTTTATTTTTATACAATCTTTTCTTTTTTGTGTCAAGTTTGTGTTTGTATTTATAATATTATAAGTTATAATTTTGCATTTGTAAACATTCAACAATACAACAAAAAGTCAAGTTGATTCATAGATTTTTCGGTTCACGGATTAAAATACTTTCAATTGTAGTTGCACTGTTATTAACAAAAAAGTGTTGTTTGGCCTCCGTTACTTCTTTGCCTCACAATACCGAATTTATTTATAGTATCTACTTAGTTGTGTTGAGTAATATTTTTCTTTTAAACGGAAATCAAATCTGTTTATAGGAATATACAGTTTACAATCTTAGAAATTTATTCCTTGATCACCAATTACTTACACAATTTAAAGGTATATATTAGAATAGGAATATACCTAGATTATAAAAGACCTATAATTTTTATTAATCCGAAATATTATACGAACACAATGCTCAATCGAAAGTGTAACCTGTTAAGGGTACTACATTATAACCATTATTCAAATGTTCATAAAGGTATGCAAACCAGTGCATTACGAACGTTTAAAACCAGTTAGCAGTATTGCATGAACGCATTAGCTATTCGTTGATTGCAATCTGATCTTTAAAGAATTAGATTACCGATTAAATGTTTAAAAGTATAAAAAGAGCGCACAAGTGTCATAAGTGAAACTTCCTTGGCAAGATTTAAATACCAAAACCTCGCCTTTCATTACGTGACGGATTGCCATGACGCGACCTTGAAATTTTATTCTCAACGCGCCTAAAGAAGTTTCACTTCAAAAAAGATATTAATATGATATTTAAAACATTGAGTAATCTTTCGCTAGAAATAAATAAGCCGCAATTAGAGATTATAATGAGGACTTATAGAGCTATTCCAATTCCATACATTATTATCATCTTATAATTATACCTAAGTTTAATTTTACTACTACATAAAATAACATATAAAATAAACCTAACAAATAAAACATTATTGTGTCTTTACGGGAAACAAAACTTTTTTATTTCTCGTATTAATACAACATTAAATTAACAACACTTCAAAATTGATGGTTACATAATATCTTAATGCTAAATTGAATTAATTATTACCATACTGTTGATGTCTAACATATTATTATTATATTGTATGTATATGTGTACACCATCATTAAGTATTAAGTTGTAATATGGGATTATTATATATTATCGTTGTAGAATGTAATGTCTGTTTAATGGACGGCAGATCTTCTAAATAAGTTTATAATTTAATGCAAAATATATTATACAATGAGTGATGTGAGGATGTGATCATTTTGAAAAGTTTCTTTACATATTCTCCTTTAAATATATGCTTTAAAATATTATGCTTCAAATTTAAAATAGGTTATAATTTGCAATAAATAAAAAAATAACTCCGTAAGAATAGACCGATATTTATACATTCATAAATACCTTATAAAAAAAACGCGACATCACGCAAGCCATGTAAAAGAAAATGAGCTGACCATTAATATGCAACATGCAATGCCTTGTTTTACCTATTAAATCCAGTAAAACAAAGATCATTCGAACAAAATCATAGCGCACGCTCAATGGTTACACAAGCTAACGTAATAATGAATTGAGAGCACAAAACAAAACGCGTCGCTTTCATTCGAAAGTCGACGTCCGGAACTCGCCACACCGACACATAACTCACAACTTTTTGCTAGGTATATTA
Organism: Colias croceus; assembly: GCF_905220415.1. Taxonomy (NCBI): domain Eukaryota; kingdom Metazoa; phylum Arthropoda; class Insecta; order Lepidoptera; family Pieridae; genus Colias; species Colias croceus. The sequence goes on along the minus strand of NC_059541.1, from coordinate 4,067,338 downwards.
CACATTTCACTCGACGCATCTCAATCGTGGTAAGTCAAATCGTGTAGTAAGAAATACATTGTTAGTAAGAAATAGTAAGAAGTAATCTTATAGTAAGAAATACATTGTTATGAGCTGCTTAAGCGTGTTATTATCGTTTTAAATCTATTAATATATACTAGAATATCTTCATTATGATTGATCTAAACAATAGAGGCTATCTAATTAAATTTAAGATGAGTAACATCTATATTAATAATATATTTTTACATGCAATTTCATTAACGATTACCATTAATCATCGATTCTCTTATAATATATTCATGTCTCGTTAACCACGTGCATTATTCAAAGACGATCAAATTCTTAATAGGTGCTTATCATAAACATAATTATTTATCAAAATCAATCATCTGTTCAATTTAAATAGACCCATAATAACATCCTTATAAGATAATTATGACCATTAATATCAATATCTTTAACAGCAATATTGATGAGAACCCCATTAATTACAAAATTCACTGAGGTACATTTTAATTTAGTTGTTAATGTAATTTTGAATGGTTTGTTCAAACATTTTCTGTTATACTTGGAATATTTCTATATATAATAATTTCGTTACTAACTTTGTATCTAACATTTGAATATTTCATTGACTTAATAGAGAAGGCCTAAGATGTTGGACTACTTTGAAACCAGTTCAATATTTCTTGTTGCAAACGTAATTATTGGCGACCTAACTAGTCTTTGCTCTATATCTGCATCTATTTTGTATACATACCATAGTATATGTATACAATTATTTGCCAAGCAACGTTATGAACATTTTGAGATTAGATTCATAATAAGTTTTATTGTACAACAAAGAGCTCGAAAGCTTTCATTGGAGTACAATAATTATAAAGATTAGTAAATTTGATTGCTCAGGTGTTCGACCGCTCACAATCAACGCGAGATAAAATTGTTCACTTTGTATCTTCGCAGTTATCAAAAGTATAATCAAATAACTGACGTAATCCGGAACTTTATGCTTTAAAAAATATGTTTCGTAATCAAAGGTTAGATTTTATGGGCACGCTTAATTAACTATTGTTTCACAATGTATTTTATTATAAAAATGCTTCGCTATAAACCGGACGAGATAACACTATTATAATCATAATAAAGATTAAAGAGGAAAAATTAAATTTTCAACAGCACATAGCCGTAAAACTAAACGCTGCAACGCGCAATAAAACGCGGAAGAATTTTCTCAGTATTAAAGAATTGAATTAGCCGTTCTTATTGTTCGAAAGTTATAGTGCTACTTTGAACTCATCTTCTGCTTCAGGGAGTTAAAAATAAAACTGCATGCGAGCAGCCGGGCAAACTACCTAAGTAATAGAATGGATCTGCAAAATGGACCGACTACAAGACCCAAGTAATCTCAACTAAGATTAAGTCTCAAACTTACTGTATCGACTGCTGGAAGTGCATTATTTTGTATCAGCTCCGTATCGCGTCCGAACTTTGAAAAGGCAACTTATTCTCGTATTAGCCAAGTTAAAACAATGCGGACCTTACCCTAATTCAGGACGATATTACGACTCGTGTTTTTAAAAGTTAGATTAGATTTGGGTGCGCGTCTTTGAATGGAATTAGTATGCGTATCTGCACACCGAGTTAATAGAATTATTTAAAATCGAAGTTTTATAGAAACTCCATTATTGTATATTTCTGAACGGATAACACTGGCTGAATACAAATTATGGTCAAATGTCATGACCTGCCTATTTAATAACTTCTTAAGTATTTAAGGTTATTTAATAGGCTATAGGCTATAGTAGGCTTACATAATAATAACATTGTGATGTCACAAAATGCATTTGAATATGACAGTAAAATAAGGCAGGAAAGACTGTTTGGTTTTGACTTTGTTCATAGAGCCGTAAAATTGATAGAATAAATATTTACTATTCGCGTTGGTTTTAAAGGTTGTTCTTCGTATATCTGTGAAGTTGTGTAAGCGTTTCGCATACATTATTAATACGTTAAAACTGTGGACGGCGGTCTTTAAATTTATTACTTTCTTTTTCAATTCTTCCTTCAATTTTTTACGTATTATCAATTTTGTAGGTCAGCGATGTTTGGCATCCGTAAATAAACATAGACTGAGTAACAAACGTGTTCAAAGCCTCCTTGATCTTGACATAGATTCTGTGCAAAATAAATCCTTCTGTAGAAAACCAGTTTGTAGATGCGTTTGTTTGAAATTTATCTAAATGTAAATCTATAACAAGGGGTTGTTATTATTGGAATAGCAGAAACGTAAGTTATGTAAAAAAACTTTTGATCGTTATAAACCTGTTCTGCTATATAAGAAACGTTTGCACTATAACATACAAACTACAGTTAAATATTACTACGAAACATGAGAATATAAAAGAGGGAATGGAAAGGACGGGATGAATAATGGCCATTCTCATCTTATCTTGTTTGGGCATAGACAAAATGTCTTTGTGCGTAATGTAAAAGTAGCATTTGAGTAATATGAACTGGAAAAACTAGTTCAATATTACATTCGTAAAGGTGTAATGTAAATGACGAATGACATTTATCTAGAAAATATCATTAGTACCTACGTGAGACCGCTGATAAAAAATTGTTATTGACCGTAAAATATTGCGCATAAAATGATGAGGGTTTTACAAACAGAAAATAGGTAGTTAAAATTGAATAAAATATGGAGTTAAGGAAATTTTTAATTACTTTGTTTTGAGTCCATTTGATGCTTTTAAAAGCATAAATGATTTTGAAAAACGTAAATCATTGTATATAGGTGCCTTTTTAGAATATTTATAAGGTAATAATTAAGGTAATAATTTCGTATATAAATTACAATTGTAAATTAATTAACAGTAAGATGATGCCGTTGATGCTGACGTCACTGTAGAAAGTATTGTTTATAAAATATAAATTAATTTGTATCATATTGTACGAAAATACTGTTTAATTATTATAAGCATAACTTTCTTATTATAAATAAATATCCATATTTTGAATTCAACTAATTTTTTATAAACATTTTCAGATTTTGGTATAATTACCAATATAGTCATTTCAATATGCTAAAGGATTTCCTCATATGAAATCAAAATTTAATAAAAATAGGATTCAATAATTAACAAAATCTAAAAACAAAGCCATTATGCATAGACATATCACGATTGTGATAAAAATGTTTTTATTAAAACTTCTCTTTTAATAAAATAATGCGTCGTTGCTAAATTAATTCAAGTATCACGTTTATTCTGGAATATGATTTTTATATTTTAAACGCTAAAATTATTATTTAAATATAATAAATCTAATTTACTAGTGTATTAAATATTAAATACGATTTTGTTATCTTTCGGAAGTAACTTTTCATAATCGGATGTTGCGAAATGTTACGTTGCGTTAAAATACTTTTCAAGTTATGATAATTTTACATTCTCTTTATCAAATATACCTATTAGATTTAGATTATTTATTTAAACATTTTTTTTAAATTTAAAGGCAAATGAGTTATTTTCAACCTGAGTTGAGTTGTCTTTATGAAAGTACTAGCTGCTCCGCGCGGTTTCACCCCCGTGGCTCCACTCCTGTTGGTCGTAGCGTGATGATATATAAGCCTATAACCTTCCTCGATAAATGGGCTATCTAACACCGAAAGAATTTTTCAAATCGGACCAGTCGTTCCCGAGATTAGCGCGTTCAAACAAACAAACAAACTCTTCAGGTTTATAATATTAGTATAGATAAAGCATAGGTTGCAATAGGGTTTTAAAAAATTCATTTACCTAACTCCTTCTGGTTTACGTTTATAAGTAGTAAGATTGTCCATATTTGTTCCTCGCACTAAATCGGGAGCTCTTATCCATATAGCTAGTTGAATATAGCACTTAATTATTAATTCTAGTCATTTATGTGCTGTCACCGACGCATATCACGTTACCTTATATAACTGTTAAACTGCGTTTAATGTCAAGAGCAATGAAGGAACATCCGTCGACTTGACCGACATCAAGTTGTTTCTTCTCCGTATAAACTTTAGCCTTTACCCTACAAGTGCAGGAATGATATAACTCTCTTAGTACCTACAACGAAATTTCATATACCTGCGTTAAATGATAATGTTTTCGAAAGTTCTGCCTTTGTTTCTTTAGCATAAATGTGGAATTTATGGAATGCCAGTTTACCATGTAGGCAAGATACGGAGACTTTATGTTTATTCATATTTCTAATTTGTAAGTAATTAATACTGCTGCTCACATTTATTGGATTAATATGGGACGTTTGTAAAAACGAAGGTTAAGTTATACAAAGAAGAAGAAAATTGTGAACATTTGTAATAAGTTAAGTTGTTTATTTCTGTTTGAATTAAACTATAGTTACCTACAAATGTTCATAATTTTTCATGGCTCACGATCAAAGATATTTTACGGCAATTATTACTTTTAGAGAAGAAATTATGCAAAGAGAATTAAAATACTTCCATTAAATAAATAAAGGTGTTGACAGTTCAATTGAAGATATATTTCGAGTTAAAACCCGCTGTACCTGACTTGGTATTCAGGACACAAGAAACACGGGAGGATCACTGAACCCAAGTACATTGACCACGAGTTCTTCACAATGTATAATGTGCTCAAAAACTTCCCGTAATCGCTATCAGATTGCATCTTCTCGGAATGTATCTCTTTGCTGATAGTATTTTTCGGTTCAGTTACTTTTCAAGGAATCCTTTAAAACATTTTCTAAAGCTCTCAATTTAACCGTAACGTGAAAGAAGATGCCATCCCGTATATGTATACAATCCTAAACTCATCTCGCGTAATAAATCTTTATCTCGGTAAAATTCTTCGTAAGCATTTGTGAACAGTTTATAATTTAACGTGTTGTTATTTCAAGTCATGTGAGTGTGTAATTATACTCATAAAACTTTGTTAAAATTTCTAGGAAAATCTTTGATTTGCTATGATACCTATTATGAAGTTTTTTTAGAAATTGGTATTATTTATTTGCATATAAATGCTTCAAAATAACGAACGATTTATAGACTGTAGTAAATTGAATGACTATAGAAGTCGTGACATGTAGATTTGATTGTCGTAGATTCTCTTCCAATTTTTTGTACTACTAGTTTTTTGTATTGTAAAATAATAAATATTAAAAATGGCATAATTCACATACTGCAATTAATTTTAATTTAACTTATGAAATTTGAATTATGAATTTTAATTGGGTTTTTCAATTTTATGGATATGATGTTACCCATCATATCCATAAAATTGAACAAATGTTGTTGCTTATGATGTTAGCTATCTTGTCCTACGAGGTTGCCGGTGTTTTACCAGTAACCCTGTATACATACCTAGTATGTATTGTAATTTAATATTGAACATTTCAGTTTTCTGTAGGTACCTACGGTTTTATATTCTTGAATGAATTTCTCCGAAACCATAAGCAATACACATATTAATATTTAGAGATTAAACTTATGTAAAATATTAGATATCGATATGCTCATGACTTCTCGTCATCAATTTACGATTCTAGAGCCATGGAATTTATCGATATTTTATTCGGGATTTAATACTTTTCTTATAGTATGTAAGTCAGTGACACAATGTAGATGGTTACGTCAGAAACCACTACGTGTGTCCCCAGCTTACCATCTATAGATATGGTCGCATAACGTGCGCAGAATAACTTACACGGCGACTTTCACAAGCGAATCTTTAACTGCTTTGAGAATGTTTTATTGGATAAAGAAATATCTGCAAATAACAGTTCCGATTATCGAAGAATTATTAATAAGAGATGTATGGCTTGATTGGCTTGATCATATTTGGTACAACGATCGCTTTGCTGGTTTTAAAGAACAACAGCGTAAAATAACAGTTTCAATTCTTTATTATCAAAGACTTTATATAGATTTATAATTTTTAAGTTGCTATACCTACCATTGATTATGCTAGGTGCATCGATCACTTAACGTATTTAAAATTATGATGCCCAATATTTGTTCAGACTGGACAAAGTGTATTTATTGAATGATGTGTATCTTTCTCAGTATTAATTGTCACTATGTATGTATTATGTAGTCTTGCTGTCACTATATGCTAATGTGGAAAATAAATAGTTAATCCGAAAGAAATATACAAAATTATATTCATCAAAAATGTTGAAGTTTTTCTCAAATATGGCAGTATAATTATATTAAAGGTACAAAGTGTATTATTAAATATAAGCAATGTATTTTGAATAATCGGTTCTTTGCATCTAATATATTATTTGGCCACATTCGGATCGATTTTTTGTGGTTAAACGAACTCGTTTTATTTGTTGTATCTTAAGGGAACTTGATTTAAAGGGAGGATACCTATTTATCAATGATGTAGCATTATATTTTTTGTTATAAGTATGATGTAAGCACAGATGATTCAAAAAGTTGTTTGTTTACAAAATATATACTAGGATAAAATACTTATTATGAACATTTTATGGCCTTTATAGGTCCAAAAATGTGTTGTTTAATTCCCTTCGTAATTATATCACGGATAGATACTCTGTGGAAATAATTTGAAACGTTAATTATGCAATATGTCAATTAAGTCTAGGCCGTGCTTGAATAATTCACTGTGGTCTAATTTAAAACACTATAATATTCTGTTTGATTTTAATAATAATTACTATTCACATCAAAGGCCTAAACAAAAATTTGCAATCGGTTTCAAAGCACGTGAATTTTGTTTAAATACTTTTATAAATGTATTTCGTTCAAGTAATATTACCCAACTGTTAAAATTTTTAAATTAGTATAATTCAATTGTTTTTGGGTCAATTCAATTAAAAAAAATATATTGACCAGTAATTTATTTCGACATAGTAATACCGTATCATTCGATAAGTATGTACGTATATGTATAATAATTTATTATTCGAAAAGGTATAAAAAGGAGATATAAATAAACTGAAATGATATAGTTTTGTTTAATTAACAACCGATTTATTAACAGTGCAAGTTTGCAATGCCGATGCAATTATAGAAGTGTGAGAACATTTGTCACTGGCATTCATGATTTATTTGCTCTTATGTAATCTGGAATTTGCTATAAAATGTATTGAAACGTTAAAAGTTCAATGATTATTGCCTTTTTCAGTAAATTATTATTTTTTATTTTTTTATGAAATAAAGGTAATTTTTCGCGAAGTCCTGCTACATTTTATTTTTGAATTTTATAAATTATTATTTCAATTATTAGAGAGATTGCAAACGGTGCGAATTGAAGGTTCTATTTGAACCAAATTTTATGTAACAGAATTTGCAGACCATTTATAAAAATCTAAAATCATACGTCACTATCTTAACACCTATATTTAAAAAAAACTCTGAAGGTCAACTTTTTGATCCGTGAAAAAATATTAACATAAGTGATATTAATTGTTACAAGCTTTGTTTAGCAAATCGTTATATTTTGACGGTGATTGCAAATATGCATAATTACAAAAAATTGTTACCTTCATTGTTAGCCTTTACGCCTAGTAACTTATGAATATTTATGAGAATTATTAAATATTTTCGCAAAACCGTTCTGTTTATTAGACAAATTATGTTACCTTTGCTGTACAAAACACGCATGTTTTATTGGTCCAAAGTTTTACTAACGAAATGTCGATCATAATACTCCATATTATACTTATTTATTATTTTTCCTATTTTTTTATAAATTAAAAAATATAAAAAATTCCTTTTAAAATATTCACGACATTTCCCCGCTAATTTTCTAATCTGTGATTCGCACAGAGTAAAAATTCATAGATTATCAATAAATTAAATTATGCAATTTTAATTTTAATTATTTTAAAATAAATAAGTAACTACATATTATAATATATATTTCTTTTTTAAAATTACTAATGCATATAAAAGTATAATATACTTTTAAAATATTTACAATTATTATTTGATTAAAAGTGTATTTGTTTCCAATTCAAAAGTAGTATAGCAACTTGTTTATAACTTCTGTATAGTTGGTCGTGTGACAGTGAGAGTGGTTTTGTAGGTCACGATGATCATTCAGATAAACTAGTGTGAGATCGGATGAGAGAAAACTTTAATTGGCATAGTTTAAACAACAAAACAACGCGCAGTTAAAATCAAAATAGTTTTTTTTTATTACTTATATGGTATATTTAAAATCATAATATTTTTTTTACTTGCTGGGCTGTGAGTAAGAATTTCTCGCAATATTTATGTAGTATTAAATTGCTATTTTTTGGGTTCATTTACGAACCACAATGTGGTAAAGGGTTAAATATGACCCGTTAAAATTGAAAATATTAGAATATTATTGAAATAAAAAGTCTTACATGACTTTTAAACTATAAATGATTTACGTAAATATTACGTTGTAGTAGTAAAAATTATTTTCCCAAAAAAAAAAGAAAAACTTTAAAGACAAATAAAACAAACAATAAAAATCTATTGATAAAGTTTGTTATCATGAAGACAGATACCGCATTGGTTAAAAAGGCGCTAATTCTATGCAACCGCTGACCCAGTATTGTAATATACTTATGAACCGAATCGTTGCGAAAAACAAAAAAATCATCGAACAATTGCATTTTAAACGCTAATTGTCGAGTTTCCACACTCTTTTAGTTCTCGAGATATTGCTTAAAAAGCTTTAGATATTATTTAAATTTATATTCACAATCAATGAATGGCATGTTTATACAAGTGATAACTGCGTTAAAAACAACCGACTTCAAACTTGCACTTGCAAGATTTACAAATACCTACAGACAAAAATGCTCATAAAATAAAAACTACTGGGCCTATCCAAATAAAATTTTTATGGGACCAATTCGACACCATCCCGCATCGAACAAAAAAGAATCACGTAAATCGGTTCAGAAACCACGGAGTAATCGGTGTACATACATAAAAAAAAAAAATATACCGGCCGAATTGATAACCTCCTCCTTTTTTTTGAAGTCGGTTAAAAATGACTAGGTACCTATATTAATTCTTTTATATTCGTAAATATCACATTATATTTAACGATGAATATTTATAGGTAGGTACTTTAAAAATATAATAATTACTCGTAAGTCATAACGACGCGACACTAAGGAACAAAAATGTTTTAAAACTTATTACACACTTCGTTATTACACTACTATTATATGATACATAGATATTGAATAGTCATGAATGGAATCCGGTTATAATTGCAACAATCACAGCACATGTAAAATAATATCATATGAATTTAATAATACAATTTTAAAATACACGGGTCACAATTTTGTTGACATATTATTGCCGATTATCATATTTTAATTCATGTCTAGACAGGTGTCACTAATTATTATTTATTGACGTCCCTCAAATTAATTACTGCGACGTGTTATTAATAAAATAATAATCGAACATTAAAAATAACATATCATTAAAGCTCTTTAAATAAACGCATGATGCAGTTTGATTTAATGCTTCAATCATTATTTATATAAGCTGTTTTTATTTGTGAACTTATTATCATAATATACTATTTAAACGGTATTTCCGAATTAACATTATAATGCTTATAAAGTCACGACTATCAAACGTAGGCCATCCATAAATCACACTAATTGGCACGTATAGCATCTTAGTTATCAAGAATGAGAAGAACGGACAACTATGTGAAATTATACGCTTTCTTAACAGGAGAGAGTATCCGCGAATATTATCAACGAAAGTGTTCGGCGACTTACCTATGATTTAAATACAAAACACAATCACATAAATCACAGAGTTCGTTCACAGTTCACGATTCGACGACAATGGAACTTCTAAGTTCGGTCTGCGCTAGTGTCAAAGTAACACTGAGCAGTAAACGGAAGAAATGCGTGTGCGCGCCCGCTCAGGCCACTAACACAGAAACAACGAGCGTTCGCCGTACAAGCTTCAATCGGAAAGATATCGCAGCCGATCTAACACCCCACACAATACCTTTATTAAGGTTAAGGATAGTAATCGTAGCAAAAAATGAACATATTTTTCGGTAAGTGATTTGTTGCGAGGTAAACGCTAATTGTGTCGAAAGAAACAATGGGAACGTGTGAGTTTGAACTTTCTGTTAGCGAGTTTGGAGAAATGTGTCTATAAATCGATCAATGTTGTGAAGCAAATTACACGTTACAGCATTGAGAGCTCAACGAGTGTGTTTTATTTTTTAAAACTTAAACCCCATAAGAGCACATACTGTGTAATTAATATTTGAACAATTTTTTTAAATTTTAAAATTTCCTTTTTTAAATCTATCATAAGTATTTATTTTAAATGTTAATATAACAATTATAAAAGCTGAAAGAACATAAAAATATTTGTGCGATACATAAATGAAAATGTTCAAAGTAAATCCTATTCTTAACATTTAATTTCCTTTAGCTCTAGACTAGTTTGCTAATATTTATACGCGCTAGTTCTTAGGTACTCCAAGATCATACTGGTTTTCTTAGAAAGCTATCGTCTCTTTATATAATACGTCGTATACATCGGTAAAGTATACAAGGTATATACGAATGGTTCAAATAAATATGTTACTATTATTCAAGGAACTAACGATGACGTATGTTCAATGAAACTTAGCCTTTTCTATGGCGATTTAATAATAGTATTCAAGTTTGCTTTTGTTATTATGTTTTCTTTAGACATGACGTGTTGTTTTGTTCTGATTGTATAAATTCATAGATTGTTACTTTTCAGGAAACTTAACGTTCTTCAAGATCTTTATAACGACGTAAAAAAAAATACCAATTTTTCTGACCGATTAGATATTACATACTAATATTAAGAAGATATTAACCTACTGCCTAATAATAATTATATAACACATACTAATATGAATAGTTTATTACATATAATACGTAGTATAATTAAGTAGATTCCAATAAATATTAAAGGGAAGGAAAAGCAAAATTGTTTGTTTTTTTGTTGTAAAAATTAATTAATTACATTAATTACTCTAATTGATAATTACATAGAGAGAGTTAAAACATTCTACGGATAGCCAATCGGATAGCTTTTTAATTTCCTCTTTGTAATTAAAAAACATATTTTATTACTTGTATTAGGTCGTATTACTGTTTATGTCATACGATTTTATTATCTGTGGAAATATTTATCATCACATTTTTAAGCAAAAATGTAGCATATTTTATCAATTACACTTTTTGCAACAAGTTTGTATCGAACTATGCCTATAATTGCTCTACATTTCACCCGCCAACACATAGGGCTGGTTTTGTTTTAAAGCAGAATATGTATCAACTTCATACGTTCGATCCACGGAGGGACACTAAAAACAATTCGTCCCTCGATGCTTTTAATAACACAATTAAAATATCGAGTTTCGGGAATGTTATGACAGACGGGTACGGTACGGGTTTCATTTTCACAGTGCATTGAATGGCACGGTTATCAAAGCGTTTTGAATTTTTATCACTATTTTTATTGCCGTAGGTACGTGACATCGGAATCATATCGGCCAAAGTAAAATTTTTGCTGATACCATGAAAAACATTTTTCATGCAAAGTATCGTCCGATCTGCTTTGCATCGAATATATTCCTGTTATTTGTGAAATTGTTTTTAATTTTCCGGCTTGTTTTTTACTACATTGAATATTTCCGATAGCTTTGTAATTGATATTGGAAATTCTGATCTGTTTTAAAAGTAATACATTTAACAACGTAATTTTTATTCGGTGTTTCTCTAATAGGTTTTTTAAGTTTATATGTTTGACTTATTTTTATCTGAGTACATTTGTTACGGACAAAGGAAGTGTCGGGTAAACTTTTAGATTTGTATTATCAAAATAAATGAGTAAAGTTTGGACAGTTGGACAGCTATGTCCTTCGCGCCCGAAGAAAGGCTTGGAGCGACATTGTCATCGCGTAAACAATTAACACTGAATAGAATGAGTCCTTTGAAACAGTTTAGATAACAGAATTGAATGCAAGGAGTGAACTTTGACAAGGCCTTCCACTTTTGTTCTTGTTATTGAATATTATTTAACATTTAGAATATTCTGAACAGTTGGCATTAAAGTGATTTATTGCTGTAATTGATGGGGATAAGTAAATAGGACGAAGGTAATATCACGTAACATTTAAAATAATGGGAAATGAAATTCACTTCACATTCGTTGGGTATCCATAAACATTTTTAATAAATATACCGAGAAAACAAGTGAAAATTTGTTGAGAAAGTTAAAAACATTGTGGTCATTATTCAAGCGTGCAGTTATTGTTCCAAACATTTTCTAAAGAATAGTATTTTATAAAGTACGTGCAGACAAATACGATAGTTTTTTTTCTATTCCGTGTCCCCCAAAAGATTCACATATTTCTCCATCAACAAAAGGCAATTTCGCGGTTCGTGGAAACCGTGAAAACGATTTATGCAACTGAAAATGTTTACCTGCTTTGAATTCTAAATGAAACTAACACAACAAATACTTCAATGGTTTGTTTGACGCTTCTTTTGGTTATATAAATTTAACAGAATTTTGCTATGACACGGATATTTGTACCTTTTAAATACACATGTAAATAAGTAGGTTTATGGGCGCCATTGTTGCATAATAATTTCTTGTCCTGGATGGATTTTAAACATTGTACTATGATGGGATACTAGATTTACTTAATAACATGTTTCATAAAAATGTAGGTACTATATTTAGTTTTTCATCTTATCATGAAATGAAATCAATTTCTATCGAATAAATAGAGATTGCGAACACAAATATGCACTACAGTGTTTACAAGAAACTGAATAAGATCAGCAAAAGGTATAAATATCTAGTTATTTAAACAGACCAAACTCGCAGACCACGTCAGAGTCCAGGTAATTATTTGTCGGGATTGATACGTACATACAATTTACATTTGCAGTTGCGAACTGTTAACAGAACTTTGTACTTTATTGGTGTTGCTGGCTTCGCAGATTGCATGATTATGTTTGTGGTCCATTGATCTTGGATATAACGGGTGCATTATTTATGTGGTAGCTAATTTAAATCGGCTTGTTCAGTTCTGGATTTCGAGTGGGTTGAATGCAGGAAGTATTTCTTAAAACATATCAATAAAATATTACTGTATTAGCTGTTCATGATGGAACAAAAGTATATGCAGTTGATAATTAATATGTATGACGAAAAAGTATTAGGTAATTATTTTTAAGAATTACAGATTAGAAGTCAAATATACATGTTTTTTTTGTACAATTGAATGCATTAAGACTTGAAATACCCAGGTATGTTTTTAATGTATGATTAATGATTTTACGCGGGTAATTAATTATACAAGACGAAAATAAAATCTGTTTCATGGAAAATAAAAATCTATATTTTGTTCATTATATTTTTCGATGGGTTTACAGTGAGAGAGGGTAGGTATTTATTTATTTATTTATTTATCACACTTTATTGTAATACAACCATTATATAACAAAAAAACAATAAAAAGGAGATATATGGAGCGAGAAGGACGTATTACAATTGGCGGCCTTATCACTAAGCAGTGATCTCTGCCAGGCAACCAAGCCTATATTTAAAATCTATTGGAAATTCTTTAAAAGATACCCAAGTATTTCTGCTTATAAATCTCACTAGGCGTTGAATGCTTGAAGTAAATTTAGTCAAAATCAATAGCTAAGACGATTTGAGATTTTAGCTTTACGTATAGAAATAAATTGACGCTGATTTTATAAAATGTTAAGTTGAAAACACATGTCATATATAATTAATTAAATATTGAACTATACCTATATTATCTAAGTACTATAATAAGTTCTTAGAACGTCATGTCATTCTATGTAGTGCTAGACAGCGCAGCAGTGTCTCAATTAGCTAACAAGTTTACAAGAAAATTATTCTGACTCACGGCTCTGGCTATTGGTGATCATTTGTATTTCAAATAATGCATTTTCTTAAGATTTCGTTATGTCTCTTTAATATGTAGGAGGAAGTTTGAAGGCCTGTCAATAATGTAAAACTCTAGATGTATTATGTATCCAAAAAAATGTATAGATGTCTTATATCTATGAAGCATAGAGCTACTATTTTAAATCTATACTAATATTATATAGAGGAAAGGTTTGTATGTATGTATGGTTTTCACACATAAACTACTGGACCGATTTTGATGAAATTTAGCACAGACAATATTTAGACCCTGAGAAAGAACATAGGCTACCTTTTATTGCGAAATATGTACCACGGGCGAAGCCGGGGTGGAACGCTAGTAATCGATACAACTAAATTGTTGAAAGATCAGAATAACCATTAATGAAGAATAACCATGAATTAATACCTTAAAAAAATCCTGTTGCTGTCAAACGGCACAATAATAATCTTGTTAACAATACTTAGAAGGAATGTCGAGTGATTTATTAAAACAACTATCATTCATTTACAAAGAAAACGTTTTTATAAAAATTATTATATGTAGAATAATTTATAATTACTAGAATGTATGTGCATAATTCTAATTTCCTTATATGGTGTAGAAGTGCAAAATGCATTCATTTCTTGAGAAAATGTTGTAATATAATAAGTACCTAATAGGACTAACTTACGACAATTATGTTGATGTTAGATTACATTCTTTGTGTTTACATTTATTAAAATATTCCGGTATTAGTTGAGCATAGTCATGTACAATATTCGTATAAAATAATTTATGGCCTTTATTTTGCCGTGATTTTTTTATCCAAAGACTGACTGAGATTTTGTTCCATAATTTTCCACATAGAAACCATTACTTACCTATCGCTATAAATGTTTGTAGAGCCGGTATGGAATATAAGATATTTTTTCTCTGAATTCAAAGAAAATCTAAAACGGTAATAAGCTTTTGCGTAAAATGTAGGTACTATATATTAGGTATGTATAATTATATTTAAATTATATTATAGAGGGAGGAAAAGCAGGATTTCAGAACACTGAACTGGCACCCATGACAATCACAAAAACTTACTGGACAAAAGTATATTTCCAGTATAAGCGGGTTATTTATTTATTTAAGCATTTTTTTTTTAATCTGCGAGGGTGTGATAACTTATTCGCATCTTTTTGAATTATATTAAAGTCCCACTTCAAAATCATATCAATTTGTTGCTATTCATTTTATGCTAATTTTATTGCTAAATAAATAAATTTTATCCAGGTGTAAAGGTGTATGAAACCATAAAAGAAACACTGTATATAAATTGTGATTTCGTTTGCTGCTTATTTTGTATCAAAAACTTTTCGCGAACCCTACATAATTTAATTCTTATTTAAAATTTTGGAATGTTTTACAAATTATCATGTCACCTATATAATATTATGCAAAAAACGAATATTACTTATTTGAAACAAGTATCTAAAGTGAAGCACGTGTTATAAATTTGTATTTAATAAATTTTTTTGAGGACTACAACTATTCAAGGGTCGAATAAATAACTATTATTTTTTCGATTTTTTTATAGCTCAATGTCAAAATATATCTCCATAGCAAGAATTATACTTTTTTTAATATTTTGTAACTTTTAATGTATCTGCAGTGTTCATTGAAACAAATTTAAATTAAATTTATTACTTTAAGTGCATGAGCTATTTTACAGCATTATGGATTCGACCTTAACATGCTTTAATAATAATTAACGGTACACAAATTTCTAAATCATGAAGATAAAATGCAATAACTGCCAAATAATTTTGTAAAAAATTCACACCATCCTATTTATTATACACTCAAGATAAATAATTTTGTAATTTCATAAATAATGTTTAAGATTTTTTATGAACAATTTAGCTCTACATAAAACTATCACCAAAACTTTAAAGCTTGTAGAAAATATTTGTAAACACCTTATCTAAATAAACACATAAATACAATAAAATAAAGCACAAATAACCCAACCGTTCAACACCCTGTTTTAGTATTACTTCTAAACAGATAATATTTTAAGAGAATTTATTATCACTTTACATAGCTAAGTGTAAATATACTAGCACAGATAATATACAGTTCGATTCAAACATGGCGGTTTGGAAGTTAGGTGAAGGTGCGAGTGCGGGTGCGCACAGGTCCCTTAACGTCCCGCTAATATCTAAAATTGTTTTTCTGCGCATCGTACTATGTTGTGTTTCTGTTCTGAGTGAATTAAGTGAATCGTACAATACTAGTGAATCGTGAAGACAGTGTGTGACAGTAAGACATCATTAGCTCGCATCCTTCTAAGGCCAATTAAAACCATTTCGGTACAATAGTTGCGTTTCCGGTTCACAGTGACATTAGCTGTAAAATCACATTGCACACGAGACGTGTGTTGTTATTACATTGTCTATAAACTCTACAGGTTAATGTTATGTCTTTGCAACTATGTATTAATCTATAATATAAAAATGAATCGCAAATTGTGTTGGTAAGCGTATAACTCGAGAACGGCTGAACCGTCGTTAATTCTTTTTTTATAGTATTCCTTGAAGTATGAGGATGGTTCTTATGGAGAGAAAACGTAAACATGTACCACGGGCGAAGCCGGGGTGGACCGCTAGTTGGTAAATAAAAAGGATCGTATAAAATGATTTAATGTTTACCTTTGCTAATATTATAAAGAGAAAAGGTTTAACATTTCGTTCGATTAGTTTCGATATTGAAAATATTAAAAAAGGAAATATTAATTAGTTAGATTCTTATATTCTTAAAACAGGAGAACGTTTACGAAATATGAATGTTTACAAATGCACAAATGTATACGCTTTTTATTTTTCTACCATAGCCTATATGATAAAAAATATGGATCGTAAGCATTGTCGTAGAAGTAAAAATCATATTGGTAAAATTACACTTTGCGGTACTACACAATTACATTATTGTGTTTTGGTTAGAAAAAGTTATTGTTTTCTTTCACAAAACCACAGGCAGCTGGCGTGCAGTTTGTTAAGAGAAAGTATTGAAAAAGTTTACGATTTTTAATCCATGGATTAATTAAATACATGAATGGAGACTTTCAAATGGGACTTAATAATTAAACTGCACGGTCAACATAACGTGCAAATCTGACGTTATTAAAAACTTTAATCAATCGTATTATGTGTAAAAGCATAATTCTCCGTTTTAATTACAACGAAATGGATCTTACACAATGTTCACTGTCATTACCAATCAATAACCCGCACGAACCCAACCAGGTCCAATTGTAAATTGTATTAATATACGAAAAATAATTGTCGAGAGTGTCTTATAACTATGAAATTATGTAAATTGCGATACGGTTTCGCAGCAACTATTTCACATTTGAATTTCACAATAGTTTAACCTTCTCTACGGGTTCGTACGTGACGTTATTTGTCGTGTTTTAATTAGGCTCTTATGATCTAAAGTTTGGCCAAACGTAGTCGTTAACGCTTTATAAGTTACAATTTCTGTGTGACAAAATCTAGGTCTTGTAATTAAAAGCCCGTAATGAAATTTCACTGCTAAAGTTATGCTAGCCGAAAGCTGCGTAATTTGCTTTGTGGCTTTGGTATTCTGTTCGCTAATGTATGCTTATTGCTTACATAGTTTCCTTGTTTTAAATGTGTTGTTAAAAGTGAATAAAGCACATTGAATAAAGACTACTCTGAAGACTCATTTATTAGCCTTCCATTCAATTCGTAAAGCCTTAAAAATTACTCGAATTCTTAAGTTGCCAAAGAATGCATGCATGTTTTTGCTTTAAAATCATAACAATATTTTTAAAGTTCACTGTAAATTAGAAAAGCCTCTGTTTAAAACATACATTGAAAGTCTGGTCTGGTACAAAGTAAAATGTTATTTCACTGCCAGCAAAATAAAGTCAAAAGAAAACAATGGATACAAAGATTGAATGCTATTTGCGCTTGGCTTATTTTAACGTTTACTACACACGTTTTAGAGCGCTTTGTAAAAAGTTCCTTATTCCGAATTTATAACTTTCGTACGTTTAACATTTTACATATTTTTGATAAACATAAAACCGACGTTCACGGTTATGTAGACAGAAAAGTTATATGTTTTGGTAAAATATTTCATTCCCAAATTTAAATTGTGTTAAAATGAGCACAGAATAAATCTAGCTGTACACTTTTTTGTCAAACTCAAACTCAAACATTCATTTATTCAATTAGACTACTATTTAGTAGCACTTTCGAATCGTCATTACATAATTATTTTTAACATTTACCACCAATTTTTATTTTTCGAATAAGTACGGATGCCTCAAGACTCACGGTGCAGCAGTACACTACAAAAGAAAAACAAATGCAACGAAGAAATGCAATCGACCGAAGAAGCTATATTTAGAACTAAAAAGGAATATTTTGAACCCGGCCTGGGATATCACAGTTCACTATCGTGCAAAGAGCCTTTTAAATGTTGCAAAGCCCAACCTTTTTTGTCTTTTTGCATTTTTAGACATTTTTCTTTTTTTCGTTAGCGAAACCTTGGTTTTATTTTAAACGCAGTTATGATATTAATCTGTCTAATTGTATCCTTATCCGGCGATGGTATTGCAAAATGGCTTTTAGTGCATATTCAAATAATGTTAACAAGATGATACACGTGTAGATAAACTATGAATTAAAAACCTACGCAATTTTCAGAGAAATCTCATAAACTAGCTGATGTTTCTAATATGTATGACTTATACGTTTATGGTATATAATATGTTTTTTTTTTCACAAAACCGGAGTTAAGTAATATAAAGGAGTAGGTGTTGTGATTACTTCGCCTGATCTTGCGGTGGTGTATAATTCACACAATTCATACGAGATTGGAGAAATAGGGTATTTACTTTATTTTTGCATGCATAGCTGATATCCTTCCTTAGTGTCCGTCGAAATGGGATATCTTGGTACAAAAATGTATGTAGTTTATTCTGTAGTTATTATAGAATATTATGTGTACGAATTACCTCGGATATTATAATACTATACTATTTGGATTACGGAAACATTATTATAATATGCCATGCGTAGGTATGTGCTTTGAAAGCAAAATTATTTTACACTTATTAAAGAACAATAGAGTATCAGTGGATTTGTTAAGTGAGCAGTTATATATGATTAAAATATCTTCTATCGGAATCTCGTTCTCTCTTCAGTCAATAATCTCTTCAAATCTTGATTGATTGATATAACATTTTCATAGAATAGATATTGTAAACAATAATATATCTTAAGAACACGAATTTGCTATTAAAAGAAGGACAACAGTTACGTAAATAAACACACGTTAACTTGATAGACCATTTTATTTTATACAAACAATATATTTTTTTCAATTATACCGCTTTAAATCAATATAAACGAGCAGAATTGGCATTGACCGCTTAAATTCAATTGATATCGGTTTCATTGACGATTTTATTCAAATATTCAAATTATTTATATGCAAATATTAATAACTCTTTATAATCTATTGAAACGAATGCCTTTTAGGGTAGGTATAGATTTAAAACGTTTTTTGTTTGCGATGCATATTTCTGGATTATCCTACTCTAATTATAAATGTGAATGCTTGAAAGAGTGGTAAGATGAATTATTTTGTTACGGGTTATATCATTTTACCTACATAGTCTAGTTTTTGTCCAGGTAAGAGCGAGTTAAACCCCGTGCACAAGTTAGTGTATAATTAAATTAAAAGTACACTGAACAACATGGTTTCGCATGATTTGGATTATACATGCAATGGAGAGGTCAACGCATCTTAACAGTAAATCAGTGTTTCGTAAAAGTAAGGTACATACGACTTTTTATAATAAATTCATATTTTATTTGATAATTGATGCGAAAGGCTACGAGTGTGTTTAATGTCATTTTTTTTCATACTCTATTTTTATTTAGTGTTAATGTTCTTTTAAATACTCTCTTTTTCTGTACTATTAATATTTTTCTTCTTCGACGATTAAATTTCGAATAAGGAAAATTTATGCCATACTTACGACACTGAACATCTTAGTAAGTAGTAAATTATAGTAAATGATTTCCTTAAAATTACGAGTGTATATAATGGTATTTTAATATGCTAATAATTATATGATAAGAATACATTTTTCTCGTAGAAAAATATATAAAAATAATATTTAAGTGCATTTTCTTAAAGTGGGCCACAGTTCCTTGTTGAACATGGGGGCGGTGAAAAGTTTCATAATTTTGTGTTTTTGTTTGTTGGCTGTGCAAGGTAAATAAATATTTATAAAAATATGCAGTATTAACTCTTAAATATGCGTGCTGCTTCTGTCTTGTTAAAGTGTATCTTTGCAGGAAGTTTTTTGTGTGCGTGTTAAACAGACGATATAAAAACAATATTGCATTAAAGTGCGTTAGTTTTGTATTGTACAATGTACATGCATAAATACCTATATAAATAATTGGTATATTATTAAATGTACCCATTATATTTAAATTTTCATCTATATCAAAATCACTATACAAATTGTAACTAATGTAAAATAATATATTGTACACAAAACTATACTTAATATTCATAACATCATAAAAAAGTTCCATTACGTCTTTTATAACTTCAAACCAATTACAGATGCATTATGCCGACGCCAGGTCCGTCTCAGTCACCACGGGAAGATAGTTGGCGGCTACAACACGACAATCGAGAACTTTCCATACCAAGTATATCTGTTACTACGAAGAGGCACAGATTACTTCCAATGTGGAGGGTCCATACTCAACGATCAGAATATTCTGACAGCTGCTCACTGCTTGGCGGGGTTTGTATGAATAGTCCATTTAAGCACGCACGAGCAACTTTTGTCTCCGCAACTATTTTGTCTCTCCCATCAACTCTATGGGGAGTTGCGTCGCTACGTGCGCGCACTTTCATACTAGCCCATAGGTGCGAGAGACAAAATATGTAGTTGCGGAGACAAAAGTTTCTCTTGCGCTAGCTCTTAAATTGTTGGAATTTTTCCCTCAACTCATCGTGATGAATTTCAATTTTAAATTCCTTTTCAATGAAAGTTTCAGATGTTATTTTTAAGCCTTATTTACTCTTCCTAGAAGTTTACTTTCAAAACGTTCCTTGAATGGAAAAATCCCAGTTCTTTTATGCGTTTAAATAAAATGATGCAACATTTTCAGTATTTATGACTCCACCCTGTTACCTTTAGCAAAAATCCCAATAAGATTCTTATAAGAATAAACTAACTCCGACCGCGGATTCACTTGCGCTATCTCAAACTTAACAAATTACATACTTACTAAAACCTTCCGCGAGAACCATGCTATCCTTTGGTGAAAACTGAATGAAATTCGAGTTTTTGAGTTTATCGCGCTTCGAGGACTTTCATTTATAATATTATGTAGTGAAGCACAACTAATATACTGAACATTCCAGAATGCAAGAAGTCTTCGTTAGAGCGGGTAGCACAAATTCTGACGAGGGTGGAACAATGTATTCCACAACCAGTTTCTCCCAGCATCCACGGTATAACGCAAGGACCAGTGACTATGACGTCGGTGTGGTGACGCTTCGTCAGCGGATCCCACTGGATGGTACTAATATGAAAGCTGTGACGCTTGTGTCTAGAGGGGCTAGTGTTCCTGCAGGAGATAATGTCACTGTATCGGGCTGGGGAGCTACTTCCGTAAGTATAAGAATTGAATAAATTATTAATGAATAGTTAGTTTTGGTAAATTATTGATATCCTTTAATATGCGTAAGGTATATACATACCTACGTAATGTAGCGAATTTGTTATGGTACATAAAATTGTTAAATAAAACAAGTAAAAAGCGTACAAATTATGTGGGACAAAATGAATAATGATAAGCAGAGAAGAGTGATGCATAATTCTCATTTTAATTTTGCATGTTTTTAACCGACTTCAAAAAAAGGAGGAGGTTATCAATTCGGCCGGTATGTTTTTTTTTTTTTTTTTTTATGTATGTACACCGATTACTCCGCGGTTTCTGAACCGATTTACGTGATTCTTTTTTTGTTCGATGCGGGATGGTGTCGAATTGGTCCCATAAAAATTTTATTCGGATAGGCCCAGTAGTTTTTATTTTAATTTTTTTTATCTGTATTTGTAAATGTTGCAAGACGTGCAAGTTTGAAGTCGGTTGTTTTTAACGCAGTTATTGACTTGTCTGTTAAACGATGTCCTTAGGAAGGACACTTTTTGTTGTTTTTTTTTAAGTTTTCAATAAATAAGCATTAAAATAGCACTTTTTGTAATGTTTCGAAGTGCTTGACTGTTTTGATTAATACTGTTTTTGCTATATCTACCAACGGATAATATTAAAGAGATAAATAAAGAACAATCATAAATACATAATCTATCATATAAAAATGAATCCCAAAATGTTTTGGTAAGCGCATAACTTGAGAACGGCTGAACCGATTTCGTTAATTCTTTTTTTATTATATTCCTTGAAGTACGAGGATGGTTCTTATGTAGAGAAAACGTAAATATGTACCATGGGCGAAGCCGGGGCGGACTGCTAGTATACAATAAAATCGATTCCTACATATATTCATAGTGTAAATATAAATTTCGTTAACCTACACATTTTAATTCATACAGGAAAACGGTCCAACAAGCAAGAATTTGATGGCAGTTCAAGTGCCGGTCGTGTCCAATGCTGATTGCAAAACAACGTATGGGAAAAGCATTACGTCTAGAATGTTCTGTGCCGGTGTTCCGGAGGGCGGCAAAGATTCTTGTCAGGTAACTAATTTAACTAAATGTTGATAAATGATACATTTATTTTGACGGTTTTGTGATTGTGAGAAATGCTATTTATTACTTTGTACATATATTTATGCATTCGTAGCAAATGTTATGCCTTTTTTCTTCCTCATAACAAAACATTATAAATAAATACGTTTTTAATACAAAAACAAATTTTCTACATGATTAAATAATATACATATATACCAGGGTATTAATGCATTGCATGTTGTAATGTTCGATGTTAAAGCAGTAATATCTTCTTTAGGGAACATAAATTAACTTTCCTCGTGTTTTAAAGGCAAGTTTTTTCGATTTTACGGGTGAACTGCTAAACTGATTTGTACAAATTTTGTTCGGAGCTTAAACAGCGGAAAGCTACTTTGAAGTGAGAGAAGCAAAAGCAAAATCGGAGTCCGTTCAAATACAAACTTTGTCTGGACTCTGGATGTAGTGAACTTCATTGAAACTCTTTTACACTGTGTTCATACAGTGATAATTGCGCTCCTAATTATACCAGTAGCTTCTTAAGCGTGTGTTATCTTTAGTTATATGTTGACTTAAGTTACTGTCTAGATATTTCATACGCGTTTTCATAATTCACGAAGTCAGAGATTTCTTCGAAGCAAAATTGTTGGAAAGAATATTTTTCTTTTTGTAACACTTTCTTATTGTTTAATTTTATTGTTATTCGTTGAAATTATATGTTTAAAAATTATTTGAAAGTCCTTCCACTGGATAAGCTTTATTCCGTTAGGTTTAACTTACCGTAAAAGCTTTTCATATTCTTCATATTTAATTGAAATATTCCCTTATATTTAATCTTTTAAAACTTACAGGGAGATTCAGGAGGACCAGTTGTATTTTCATCGTCAGAAAAACAAGCTGGAGTCGTGTCATTTGGTATTGGTTGCGCTCGAGAGGGCACACCGGGTGTCTATAGTAACTTAGCTAACTCCGCCATCCGAACATGGATAAAACTTCGGACTGGAGTTTAATTCATAGTAATATAGTGCATTAGGGTTATTGTAAATGAAGGGTTATGTCGAATTTTTGTGAATTTTACTAAAAAGATTCTTTTGATTGTGTACGTTGATGGAAAAAATGGTTTGATTTTATAACATTCATATACTTTATAATAAAAGTCTAAAATTATTTAGACTATTGGTATATCCCGCCATTCGCAATTATCCTAAAGTCCTATATACGAATATAGACAAATTATACGTCCTGGCACATGACCTCGGCATTTAGGTAAATTAGGCACTTGTTATGGCACTGTTTACTCATTGCACGTTTGTTTTATGAAATAAATGTTACGTTGAATATATGTGATTTTATTTAAAGCCTGACCTTGGTACGTAAAAGTGTTATTATTGAAGGACGGTGTGGTAAGCGGAAGAAATAGTTTTCCTAGTATTATAAAATAATTGAGTGTTTAGTGTAAAATTGAAAGGTGCAAAGTGATATTTTTATAAACTTCTAGATTCAGACCTCGGCTTATGCAACATGATAGACTCTTAGGCACTTGGAGATAAATCTAAATGCCAAATTTCGTACATAATCAAAGAATCGTTTTTGCGTGAAAGATAAAAAATACACACTTTTTCCAAATTTTTACATTGATGTTAATTGTAGAATAAGATATTTGAACTGAATAACGTTTTAGTGTGGTATCAAAATACATTGGCAATTACGAAAAAACTTAACAGTCATTCCCATTTCAACTCTACATAAATACGGTACGATAATTTATCCATCTTTCGTGACAATAAACTTAGCATATAATACATTTTAGAATGTTATTCCATTCTCATGCCTCGATTGCACTTGCACTAAGAATTCATTTTCTGATATTGATCCGTGGGTAATTGTCCGACTTATATTAAGTGAACAGTAAATGGGTTGGAGTAAAGCCTTCATGCAATCTTTAATCTTAATGCTCTAGAATTAGTAATTTAATGTTATCATTTAAGTACAACGTTTTACTAATTTGATAGCAATTTAGTTGTTAGTATGTCAGTTAGGTTGGTCGTATCATAATTACTCTACGAATTCCTTATTTTATAATTGCATAAGAAAAGTCAAAGTCAAATAAGAAAAGTCAAAGTCTATTGACTTTGACTTTTCTTATGCAATTATAAAATAAGGAATTCGTAGAGTAATTATGATACGACCAACCTAACTGACTCTTAGTCTGTATATTTTTTCATGATAAAAAGTGTATATGTAGCGCAAAAACGTGAGCCATTTTAGCATGAAAATGGATCATACAATAAAATAGAAAATGGAATGTACCAATTTACAGATAAAAACAATAAAATCCTTATTTTTTGTATAAAAATTCTACATTTCATTTTTTATTCAAAATAAGTAAGTAAGTAAGTAATTATCAAGGCTTTTATCAGTTTCTATGGAAAATTATTAATCTTCTTATTTTCTCATCTACGATGAACAGTTTTCATTCAACGACTATTCATCTTTTGGATAATATTTATCATTCCTAGGAAAGAAAGTAGATAAATTAAGCATAGAAAATACATTTTTTTACAACTAAGTCCTGTAATTGCTTAAGGAGTTTGTTATTTTTGTTGTTTATAAATACCGAAAATGCGTTTGCTCTCCACAAGGTTCACTCAAATCTTATGCGATCATAAATAACTTATAATTTATATTCAACCTACCTATTCTAATCTAAACTATATTTTCAATATTAAAATGTCAAATCCATGACCAGTTTTGCTAAGCTATTGGCTTAACTAGTGGGACGAAAGATATCTTTCTTCAAAGGATTGGCATTTTAAATACTACTGCATATAGTTGATAACTGGTTCATGTCATTATAGATTATTAAAATTTTAAAACGTTGCTCAAATACAAGTTACATGGCAAAATTACACAAATAATAAAAAGCTACTGTTAATCCACGCGAAACTCCCCTAAAATGAACTTTTGAACGCGAATGACAAAACTCAGAACAAATACTAACACGGAATCAGTTAGAATTTAAATGAACGCGATCTACAAAGTTCTGTTACTGAAAACTTTTTTAATTTCGTCGAAAAGAGCCAGGTGCTCACGTCACTTTCAATTCGACAGACAATATCCCGCCTGACAGTCCGCGATAAGACGTGGATTCCACCCTCCACGGAAATAGTAATCGCCTTTTTAATTGAGATTCCGTTGATTACATTTTCTTTCTGATTTATTATGCTCAATAATTGTAACAGGTATTAGAATGGGCACCTGGACGCAAATTACTGTTTGATTAATGGCATTTTTTAATTAAAAAACAGCGTGATTAAGCGTCCTGTAATGCCTTACAATGGTTGTTGTTGTTGACGCAATTTGTAACACTGACCAAAAAATGTTGTTACACAATAATAAATATATATATGTGTCCTATTTTGTATATGGGCCTCATCTATTCAATTCAATAATTACTTCTTCAACTTGCATATCAGCATGTCTCTAATATTTAATTAAATGAAGGGCCCACAGTACATGCCAACCGTACAAAACACATAGATAACCTTTTAACTCCTGTCAGTACACTTTGAATGCATTGAAGTGCTAACAACCTACAGGTTTACGTCGTGGGTTGTCTGCTTCTACAAAATGACAAAACAAGCACTCCTTGCATTGACAGATGATGAAATATGACAACGTGAGTTACTTGCAAGGATCTAGATATATATCTAGTGTATTAAGTGTACTAACTGATAAGAAATAGGTACTGGACTAATTAATTGTCGTGCATATAATATGAAATATCTTATTAACTCTGTCCTTATTAATGTACTTTCATACTATGACATTATATTCACATAAATTAAATCTAGGTATTAAGGTATTTAACCATCATAATTTCGAGGCGTCAACAAGATTATTTAGTTGCTTATAAGTAACAAACTTTCTGGTCTTCAGAAATCCAATGAAATACGTGGTTTCATTATCATTTATTTAACATCAAGAATTTATGAATATCACAATTCTTATTTCAATAATGTATTAATAAAACAGGGTTCATTACAGAGCAATCTGTGTTGTGTAGATAAACACTGATTCAGTGGAAAGGCAAGATAAATGAAAACGTAATTAAGCAACAGGAAAACTTTTTAAGGGGTTCTAAAGTTATTCACGAGCATTATTTATTTCATCCATTGGATAATCTCGTGATTTGTCTATACCTCTACAAGTAATAACTGCGTTAAAAACAACCGACTTCAAACTTGCACTTGCAAAATTTACAAATACCTACAGACAAAAATGCTCATAAAATAAAAACTACTGGGCCTATCCGAATAAAATTTTTATGGGACCAATTCGACACCATCCCGCATCGAACAAAAAAAGAATCACGTAAATCGGTTCAGAAACCTCGGAGTAATCGGTGTACATACATAAAAAAAAAATATATACCGGCCGAATTGATAACCTCCTCCTTTTTTTTGAAATTGGTTAAAAAGTGAAAGTAATCAAGGTGAGTCGTAATTGGAAAGATACTTCAACTAGAAAATTCGAGAAAATTGTAAAGTTGTCCCGTGCCGACGCTACGAACCCTTTTTTGCCGCCTATTTAGCTAAACAACTAAACAAACCAATTTATATTCCTCGCTCATTTTGCAGAAAAAGTGAGTGTTTAAGTGCTCTATAAATCTCTCTTACTAAATACTCATTCTATTTCAAGGTTTATGCTGAAAATAAAAACGCCTTAAAACGTTTTATACAAAACGTAAACTCAAGAATTCTTCTTTATTAGTCTATAATGATTATCGTATTGACGTCGCCGCGTTGAATAAATTTAATGTTCATTCATTAATAGTGAAGCAACATTCAGAAAGTAGATTCATTAAACGTGCCCTAAGAAGTCGCGGCTTTGAAATATCACTTTTCTTTCATTTTGCGCCGTAATTACCATGAGAGGAGTTATGCAAGGGTGTTCCACGCTCCACGTTGGAATTCTTTCATCCAATTTACATTTTTTCGAATGCACGTTTCGAGATCCCTTAGTGAATTTACCGCGACTTAATGGCTACTTGGTTGTACCGAATAAAAATGAATAATGCTGTTGTAAGCTTTTTTCATTTCGCTAACAACTTCGTATTGTACTTGAAATTGCGCGGAAAGCAGCTTGAAATAATGTGTTAGATAAAGACGGTGAAACAAGTTTTTGTATAAAGATAAGTTTATATTAAGGTAAGATTTTCCGCAAGCAAGCTATTTAAAGCTGCAGAGATATTACGTTTTATTATTTCTTTAGTTTTTACACTTTTAAATTGTAGGTATACTTACTTCTGGTTTTGTTTTTTTTAAAGACAACCTAAATTTTCGTGTGCATTGTTTTTTATTTTGTATTTTTGGTATGGGCTTTTTTGTGACGAAAATGTTGAAAATATATGCAATTCAAAATTAAAATTCATTCAAAATAATTTATTTATTTATTTCATTCGCTAATTATCGAACAAGAATTTCCAAAAAAATAATCTATGTTAAAAAGCATCATGACATTGAAACGGGTCCTGCACATTGTGCACATGTTTCACGAATAATCCACGCTATTAGAGCACCTACAAAACAGATGCACCTAAAATGCATGTACGTACTATTTGGAAAATTCTAACATAGAATTCCGAATGAACAACGCATACCGAACATTATTTCAACGTGAACGTAGTTTTATATCGAAAAACAAAATGGCTGTTCAATTTAAAAACCCGCGACGAAATAGACGAGGGATTTTATCAGGGCGATGAGATAAGGGATTTAATTTCCTTTTCTAGACGGAATGATGACATTTTTTTTATGAAATTAAAAGATATTTCTACCAAGCCTATTTCGTCATCGTGAAAAGGACGATTTGTAGATAATTTTGTGAAAGAAAGCATCGTGGACAATGATTTTATATTATCTCAGATGTTGTGATTGTTTTCATAACTGTTACAGTAAGTATTTGTTTATATTTAGCTGTCAAGTATGGTCGCCCAGTTGTCGAATTAAGGCATTCTAACTCTAACGATTCACACGGTCTGCATTCCACTGCACTTATTGTGATGAAATATACATTAGATTTTGCGAACATTGTACTTCGAAAACAACAATATATTACGAATCATCGTGAGACGTGGAGGGATAACTATAAAGAACTTACGTTCGTATTGACTGGATATAACTATGATTGTACCTATAGATTTGTACTTGAAAATAATTTAATATACATGTAGCACACGTTTCGTGTAATTTATGAATAACTAGGTTTGCGCCCGCGGCTTCGCCCGCGCAATCAAAGAAAAACCTGCATAGTTCCCGTTCCCGTGGGATTTCCAGGATTGCATTCATTTTCCCGGGATAAAAAGTAGCCTATGTCCTTTCTCGGGTATCAAAATATCTCCATACCAAATTTCATGAAAATTGGTTCAGTAGTTTAGGCGTGATTGAGTAACAGACAGACAGACTGAGTTACTTTCGCATTTATAATATTAGTATGGATATTAGTCAAAACATAAGTTTTCATACATAAATTCAAGGGATGGAAAAAACGTCCAACCTAAATAGATCAAAATTCTATTCTATCATTACTTACATTTTTAAATTAAATTTATTTCTTTTAAATCTATATTCAAGTTTATTAATGAGCGCATATAAATTCTCCATAATATAACAGAAATAGATCAGATACGTTTATAAAGCGCGCTCTGAAAGGACCCCAGACTCTGTTTGGCACAAAGGGATGCAATTTGCATTACAATAAATCTATATTGAAGCCTTAAGAGTTCCCGATCGGTTTGAAAGCAGCGTTTTGAAAAGCAATATATTTGAATGAAGTTTTCAATAATAATGCGTAAATCGCATATGTATTTTTGAAGAGATATTACAATTCAATATTCCCTGTATTACGTGATTTTTTATCTTGTACGCGGAAGTTAACAATATGGTATTGGAAATTTACTTTTCTTGGAGTTGTCTTTAACAAATACTGATTTTCTTAGAAATTGCGATCTCACATTCCTATTATACCCAAAGCAAATTAAGTGGCATTAAGTCTAGTGAAACTTGAGACATAATTCACACCGATTCCACAGTCCACACTCCATAAAGTAGCGCACTTCTATTAGTATATCGGCACTCAATTCGCAAGCTGGCATTTATGAATGACCAACTCGAAGCGTTTCCTAAGTCACATTACGAATGAAAAACCGCGGGATTGCCGTAATTGAAAATTCCCTGTGTAATATACGACTTGCAATTTCAGCCCGCCCCTATAGGGCTGCTACATTTTTCTAACGATATTATTTAGCGCCACAAATTTTACCATTTTTCTTACAACCCTCAGTAACGCGAGCAATTTCATTATGATAATCTTATTTTACCCCGCATCACCTAAAGAGAATGTGCCTAAATTGGTACTTCAAATGAATAATAATACTCATTTCGATTACTGCCAGGTAAGTGTTTTGTGCGATAAGATAAAATGCGATATATACTGGTTGTCGGCTTTTAATTATTAAATTAATATTTTGTCGATTCATATTTCAATGATTAACAGACTGAATAAATCTTATTTTCAAGTAAATTTTAGATACATACCATAACTATTGTTTAAAAATACTAGTGGTTGTACGCATACGAAGTAAAATATGCGTGTGAGCATTGTTTTTTAAATTACTTTGTTAATTCTGCAGTTCGTCGGCACATTTTTGAATAAACGATGAGTCTGCCAAAAGGTAAAAAAGTGTTGTAAACGAAGCTTTGCCTTTTGCTTCATGTATTAAGATTCTCTTGAAATGACAGTATTTTTATCAATATTGTAAAAAGAACTTGATAGGTAACATAATATGAAACCACAGTTTTAACGTCAGCGTTACTAGAGCAAGCAGTAATAAAAATATTATTACAGAAATATTAAAATCGAGCAGTAGCAGTTAAAATCCAATGGATTTAAAAGTTATTATTACAGTACAATACACTGTAATTAAATTTGAAGAAGTACAATAATTACCTAGATTATTTATCTCTGGTATAAGTTGAACTAATTAAGAAGGAGCTTAAGCTCGGGGAATTTGAATCCAGTTAAGCGAGTTTTAATAGGAAAGGCTTATTATGAACCAGATTGTAACAGAACTGCTGGAAGTCATTTATAAATATTATTTTAACTGTGTAATTTATTATTTTAATTCTAGTCTTGGCTGCTTCTTAGTAGACTTCGAAGTTAAGATAATAATAGCACTTTTCAACTGGTTTTTGATTACAAAGTTTTTTCTGTCCTGTATCTATATGCAGTATAAAGTGAAAAATAGATTATTTTTAAGGAAACAGTTTTAATTATCTAAGACTGTCACAACAGGATGTTCCATGACCTGATTTTGAGTCAATATACATTACCACTATTACCTATTGGTAAAATTTGGTAGGTATTAATTAATGTGGTAATGTGCTTGTAATGTGCGGAAATAGAAAAATTATTGTACTGTTTACTCATAATAATTAAAGTTACTTAAATTTTGATTGCAAAATCATAATTTTAATGTAATTGACAAACGTTATAAGCATCTAAATAAAACCTGTTATATTAAAATAAGGATTAGGAAAGTCAATCAAAAGTAAAATACAATTGAATTTTATAAAAATTTCCAACTGGTAAAACTTAAAGGTAACCTATACTTATACATATTAATTATTTTGAACTAAACTAATATTATTCTTTACGGTTATGATGTTCTACGTCCCGATTATTTCTGTCTTTACTTGGATCGTGAACAAGTTTCATTTATTCATTAAATTTAATGCACGAAGCAATCGCCATTTTTGCTAAAACATAATGAATTCACGCGTGACCTGCATGCACACGTTTATTTATTATTTGTATATTTCTAACAATTATAGTAAATTATGTTGATTAATTTATATATTTACCTTTTCACCTCTTGATTAAAGAGAAAATTTATAATCGCGTAAACTATTATATTGCACTGGAAAATTGAGTATAGCAATTGGAACGTAATTTAAGTGTAACTATAATTTTGTACTAATAAGTTTATTTATTAAAAATACACGTTCCTATTACTATGATCTGCATGAACCCCTTTTTACAAGGTATAGTAATAGTTATTGAAATTTGATATTTTAGTTTTAATTTATATAAATATACCTACATTTGTGAGGCAAAAGACGCGGATTTAATTACCGGCTCATGATTGAATTTATTCTACTCTTTAAAAATTTAAAAATGTATAATAGTTTATCACTCAAATAAAAAAAAAAACAATAAAAATTGTACATAAAAAGGGTACTACACTGTCTTATCACTTAGTAGTGATCTATCTCTTTCAGCCAACTAGGACAATAGGTGACAAGCATAATGATATTATTTTCGGGACGAGAATCGATAAAAGAAAAAGTGTAACGACGTAAAAGTTCGTTTTATATAAATATATAAATAAAGGTTATCTGAAAAAACTTTAAAGACTTAATAATCCCCCTTCGTATTATCGAAAAGCAAATCATCACCATCTTACGATGTTTATGCAATTCATTGTTTTTGAAATGGATGTAATGTCATTGCCACTAGCTAATATGTTTTATCGTTTACACATGACTCGTAAATATTTGTATGCAAACATACATAAAAATATTCATCCTCATTGATGGATTTATTTGTATTTGTTTGTATTCGATCAATATTCGATACATAAATGACAGTTTGATGGAAGGTTAAATAAAATAAATGACTACTAAACAGATGAAGTTGTAAATAACCCCATAGAAGATCGTGGGATAAAGCATAGTATAGGCTCAACATACCTAATTATTGTGCGTTATTATGAGTTTTAAGACCAGCAATCCTGATCCAGACTTTTGTCTCTCTTAATATTATTGTTACTATTACATCAATCGACAAAATGTACACAAAATTCGATTTAGCAAGCACAACCATAGTAACACAAGATTTTTATAAATCAGATTTAAAACGGTCACGGTCGGTACTCTTACTGAGAATTTATTTTGAAAATGTCGTCATAAATTGTATCAAAACAGCAAATAGCAATCACTAGCAGATATTTAATATCTTATTACAAATCCTAGATCGTGGGAAGTCGCAGCGACTCTCTAGGAATAGGTTACTTTGATCTTTAAATTCTTGGTTGAATATACTGAGGGTCTTAGTAAATGTTTTGATCTTGTGATCAAGCTAATCAGGATTTTGTCTAGTACAGTGAATAATACCATTTCTATTGGAACTTCTATGGTTGATTCAGAGGTTATTGATATCTAATGTACTTGATTCTTTATAAATTAATCTCAGACATTCAGATTTCTTTTAATAAGTAGAGCCATAAAAACTTTACAAATTAATAATAACAAAACTGCAACGACTTATATAAATTTAAATGTAAAATGTATGGGGGTTGTTTCTTAATAGATACTAATTTTAAAACGTATCAACAATAAATTTTCACAGTCGCATTTTAAGAAAATAATTAACTTCCCAATTTCCTCTTACCATTTATCCTCATCAAGCAAGTCGCTCTAATAGTTTGTGTGTGGGTGCTTGAGTGCTTACGGACATTCCTTTTGCTCTTAAATCTTATGGACTATAATTATCGGGGTGGTCTCTGCATGTGGTGGTCTATGGCATGATTTTATTTCTGCTATACTAAAATTATTGATATATGAAAGAATGAAACATTTGAGGTGTATTTCTACCTACACTAAATTAGATAATATTAATGATATGAAGAAATTGAAAGAAATATTAGCGTTGATAAATAATATGAAGTTAGGACTTTCCGAAAATTTCACTATACGTCTTAGGGCGGCCGTACACGGACCGCTTCAAGCAGTTGAGACCGACGGCTTGAAGCCACGATCGCGCGGTGAACTTGACATTCATTCACTGCCGTATACACGACTGCTTCAAGCCGTCAACTGCGCGGTTTGTAGCGACAGCTCGAGCAGTCAACGACCGATCGCCCGAGCAGTCCGTGTATTTCGCTCAGCCGTTAACTGCTCGAGCAGTCCGTGTACGGCCGCCTTAAACTACCGAAACAATAAGGCTGTCAAAACAATTGTTAAAAAAGTAAATAAACTGCGCTTGAATTAACTGTACTATTTTCAGCGAAGTCAATAGGTTATAGCGCGATTCTTGCATTAAAGTGTTATTGTATTCTCTAAAGAGTTATATCAAGTTGCAGTAATTAAGCCGAACAAAACTCATCTAGAAAGAAAGGGAAAAAGTATTCTTAATTAAAGTGAAAGACCTCGGCCGCTGAAAAATGCCCTGTGTTTTAATTATAACAGTTCGCCATTGAGCAGCTCTTCAAGCAATAAAACTGACTTAATTTTAATTATTGTTGTAAATTCGAAGTCCGCCGCACAACCCCGCTTTAGAAATTCCATCTTTGTACATAATATATGACTTCTTTCCTTGAAAATTAAGAAGGGAAGTTAACGGGTTAATTCTTTGAAAACTAAAATTACGACGATCGTTTGTTTTTATGATATTACCGAAAAAATGTAGAGATTGCCCCCGTGATGTATGTTTTAGAAGCAGTTATCGTTGTCTTGGGACACATTCGTTGTTCCGCCGTAGGCCTTGTTGTTTTTGATTGTTCTAAAATTACCAACGTATACATGTTTTCGAGTCAGTTTTAGGAGAACAACTGGGTTTCATTTTATATAGAAAATAAGTATTTTATACTAATAAATTGAAGTATATTAATTTATAGCCGGCAATACGATTGCAGTGTTCCCAACGCTGTGATTGTCATGGGCGGCGTCTATCACCTACCACCAAGTGAGTCGCCTGCCGTATTGCTAGGGTTACTATATATACATATACATAAATAAAAAAATATAATTTTGATATGATCGCTCCATTTATTGCCATCATTAACCTAATGAATTTCATAATATATTTCAAACTCTTCATTCTGCACTGTATAATATTGAAAATATATTTTGTTATATAACTTATTTTCACTCATTATTATATACCTTGTAAAGTAGAGTATTTAGTATGCATATAATATACCGCCAAATAATTCTAATTACATGCGTGCACGAGTTAATAATAATAATAACTTTGCAAGCTTGCTGTTACACAAAAAATTGCTGCAATTTACGAAATAAAATGATATCAATATCTACACAAAGGTTCGAAACATTAAATTCGTAAACAAAAGATTCAACACATTCAGAAACCGAATTTATATTGAAACGTGTTTCGCAAGCCTCATGCATACAAATAATTTGTCAATGGAACATTTCATTAGAACCAACAAAACTCGTTGAATACTCGTTATGAAACCCCTCTCAGCAAAACTTAAACAAATTTGAATGGCTGAGAGAGTTTCCCTTCATACACCTTCCTTATTCCAATTTATTCGTTCTTAGGCACCACCTTTTCCTTGTCTTTCTCAAATCAGTATACCCACTTTAACCCCTTTCAAAAGTTCCGTCTTCATAATATGCGGAGGTCGCTTAAAGTTAAGCCTTTTATTGAGATTCACCTTTGGGCCAATTTCGCCTTTATTACTTTTTTACTACAGGAAATTGTTCATTTACGGCGAAGGGAGTAGTGGAACAATAAAAGATATTCAACTTTGCTCCATAGATTATCAGGTATTTCAAACTCATCGCCGGCAAAGTTTGCAGCGATGTTCATTTGTTATATCTGGCTTATAGGCGGTGGGAAGCTCTCGGTTCTTTCACTGTAAAATACTCTTACATTGATAACGTTAATGGGTAATGGAAGATCAACTTATTTTATTGAAAAACACATAAAACAAATGGAACAGAAAAAATGATAAGTTAATAAAATATACGTGCATCAGAATCTTTTATTGTAAAAAAATGTATCTCTTTACCATCTTATCTAATTTATAAATCACGTATTTATTCTAACTTCCAAATTAATCAAATCGAATCTGTAAATTTGAAGTAATAAAAAATGATGATACGACAAACTTCAACTTCCTAAAAATATTTTGAACCGTTGAAAAATATTAAACAGCTCAACTCTGCGATTAAAATATTCCAACAATACTAGCCAGTAGGCACCTGGTTCTGAAATACAGAAATAACTTTATGAGGGTCACTTTCAAAACAATCCCACTAAATTCTCAACCACAACACGACAATGCGCGATTTCGTAGGGCAAAAAGTGGTTTAATTTATGGCCTAAAGTTATGGGTTCAGATATACGGACAATAAATAGCCTGCTCTTGGATAATTATGACTTTGAGTAATTGATAAGAAGTTTTTTTCAGAACAAGAAACGGTAGGTAACTACGCTTATTTTGAGTACACAAGGGAATTATATGAAAAAATATATACTACACTGATTCACTCAATATAAACTCGTGTTTTAATTATGTTTGAAATTTTCCTCATCAAATACCATTTAAAATTTCTAAATATTTACAAAACTACCCAGCTTTAAGCTGAATGTTAACTAGTTCTATAAAATACACATTTCGTTCGGATGAGGTTTTACAGTATGTTTTGTGTAACAATTTTAATTCCGTTTACAGTATTGGTTTTATGAAACTAAATAACATATTTTTAAAATGAAAATCTAAATGTATCGTTTTTTGTGATTTCGACAAACTCTTAATTAACATTCAAAACAATAGAATCCATGAAAGTTATTGTTTTGTTCCTGACATTTACGTCGGTAACAAAAGGTCACTTGGTAGGGCAAACAATCGCCGTCCATGGCACCTATTAAACTATCGCACTTTACCTACTTTTATAAACATTACACATCTTTTATCATAAATCCTATAGTTTATATTATGTTTCTATTGTGTTAAGAGCGTAGGACCTCATTTAGCATAAAGATAATTTTCCTTTATTGTCGGGGTCACCATGGTTGTGAGTCAGCTAAGGACATAATTGTATGTTTTATTAAAATGTCTTCGTTTTATTTAATTCATTATAACAGTTATAAACAAGTGAGCTAAATAAATTAGATTACCTCTGATATATTTCATTACTTTAGTTCAAAGACATATTTTTAAACCTTTCACAATCATTCCAATTTAATTAAAATATTATAATCAATCTAAAGTAATTAGGTATTAGAAAATCACCTTGTGTTGCCCATGAATACTAATACATTTCAAATTTGTAACCGAAACGACATTGATACATAAACTTTGAATGGAGAGTATAATTGATTTTTAAAAGGTGTTTATTTTACAAAGCTTTCATCAAAATTTTAACGAAAGGTTAATGATACTCAAGGCGCTTATTGTGGTAATAAATACGTATTCAATGAAATATAATGATTTATTATTTCACTTTTGTTTACGTCTTCAAGTACCACAACGTCAAAATAGCAATTGTTTGATTGAACAATATTTATAGTTCCTTGATTAAATGAATTTTAAAAGCTTCATGAATCACGATTACAAACGTATTTAGCTGAATATTCCAATACATAATGGAAAACGAATATGGCATTTTCTTGTTTCACAATATTTCGTGTCGAATGTAACAATGTCACTCAATAGAAAAGTCGTGTAACATACAACGGGATCCACAGAGATTTGGATGTTGTCGACAGAACTTATATAATTTCCAAGTTGAGTGGTTTGTGTAAAGTTTTAAGTGCAAAGACAACGAGGGGATCAGACAAATGTTTTGAATAATGCAAAGAGTTCATCTGCGTTCTTAAGGAAAGGTGGAGTTGTTCTGTTTGTAAATAGATTAATGTATTATTGGAAGCAGTCTTGAAGCCGTGAATTCTTAGCAAATCTTGCGGGAGTTATGTTAAAGTTTGGCGCAATGGTCGAACTTTAAGACTTGCTTTAAAGCCTTTTGTAATTTAAAACACCCAACTATATTTTAAAGAATATAGTAAGAAGAGGTTGGGGGAAGATTTAAAAATTGTTTTTCAATTATTTACATCGATTAAAGACATATCTCGAAAAATATTTGCCTCATGACGATAATATAATAATATGATATACATAGATGCTACATGATAGATGTATAAGTTTCTTCCTGAATATGAAAAATATATGTAAAAACAAAAGACACTAAGAAAATTTACATTTATAATGTGAAATGGAGTAACCCAAATTTATGTCTATTTTCATATTTTTTTTTAGTGCTGTTTACCTTGGATGTTCTTATGGCCACTTAATCGAGTTCATAAAATTTAATAGACCTATTGTTCATAAAATGTTATGGGTGAGGCTTGTAAACTTTCAGTAACTTCGAATAAATAGGAAATTATATAAAGGTAAGTAGTTGCCTTTATTTAGTGTAATAATATGACATTTAAAGTTAGTAATAATTAAACAATATACCTACTCCATTTATGTTTCATATTCTGTAAGAGAGTTCTCAATAAAAAGATAAAAATAAAGATTATGTTATAGATTTTATCTATGTTTTTACTGTTTTTTTATTTGAATGCAAATAAGTTATTCCTCTTTGCGACTCAGTGGAGTGAGAATATAAGCCGGGTTGCTGGTAAGGATTGGTGGTTTCATCCGTCGGGGTCAGTGGCTTCAGGACAATTCAACCGGAGAAAATATGAGGAAAAAATAGATATATGTTTCATCTCTATAACAGTAAAAACATATAATTATAAGAATCCGTATTTATATTTTTTGAAATAATGGATATAAAAACAAAAGTAGTTATTCTTTACAGAGCCATATTTTATCCCAATAAGTCGAGCTTCAATAAAACAAAACACTAAGGACGGCATTATACGATCATTACAGCAATATTAATATACAGTACCTCATAAATGTTTTATGTCGTCCTGTCTAATATAACAAAGCGATATTTCAATTGGTTTCTTTACGACCACAATGTAAACGCCGATAAAAGGGGAAAAGTCCATTGGAATAGTAAATTTTAGTTTATGGAACAAGTGAGGTTGTATTGGCTCATAAACATTCATATGCATCGCTACGAACGGACGTAACAATCGGAATAATTGTTCAATATGTATATCTCGCTGACGTTAAATGTAACAAAGTATACGGTTCTTTCAAATAGTTTAACAGGTTTAAATAAATTGTAACAACTAAATAAAAGGAAAAGAAGCTAATTGTATTGCAATATTATGATTTATTTTTCAAGGATTCAAGTCTTTGATAAGTTTTGGAACATGGTTAACTCATACGTATTTAAAACAATGGATTCAACATTATCATTTTATTGTATTCAATTTAAACAGAGTACATAATTGTATTACAAAAGTATATATACATAAATTGCAACCAGTATTTAACACGAAACATTTATTAATCAAATATGATACTAAAAATAAATCGATACATTTAAATTCGAATACGAATGGAAAGCATCAGGCATAATGATATGTAATTGCGATTTAATGATTGATTCGGAAATGTATGCATTGAGAATAAAGTCACATCGATGTTTTCAATGCACCTGTGACATGAAGGCAATTGTGAATTGCTGTGTGAAGTAATAACCATTCTCGAATGTACTTTTAAAATATTGTATTATCTGTTGAAAGAACGCATCGAGTAATTTATTTAGCATTATGTAGTGATATTATATAAAAATGATCATTAATTTGTAATTGATATTATTAGAATATGCTTGAGTATTTTTTTATAGATTATTGAAATGGATTATACTGAAAAGAATAGACGATAGAGATACTATTTACTTACTAGTAAACAACAAATTTAGTAGCAATCGTATTTTAAATCGGTTTTAATTAAATTATACAATTTAAAAGTGGAATAGTTCTGAGTCAAGTTTCTACTGGAATCCATGACCTCCTCGTTTTAATACAAACGTTCTGCTTTGCGCCAAGGAAGCGGTCACAATCATAATAAAATTAACATAAAAATCTTCACTATTATTCTAACAAGAAAATTTCTCCCTTTAAGGAAAATCACCAAGTATAATGCATAGCCGGTGTCCACAATAATGGTTTATGAAAAAGTAAAACTTGGTTTTATTTCACAGGAACAATAAGTATACAGCTAATTAATTGGTATGAATGAGCTATTGTTCCATGCTATTTTTTATCTGTAGTATTGTAGTGTTGCGGTATTACGTTATATGGCCACCATAGTTGTTGCTTGAATACAAATACTTGTTCAGAGATAAAAGGTAATCGGTAGAATGTTTGAAGGATTTCACGAGGTGAAGATCGGAGTTCTTGGAAGGGCGTTCCAAATAATGTGCAGAGTTTCTTCAATTAATAATATTCGTAAATGTAAATAATTTTGTTTATTTCTCTTTGGTCAAAATTAGCAACCACGCTGTCCCATCAACCGATTACGGAAACTTTGGTAGAACAATTGTGCGCACCAAGAGATTTACATTGTAATATATTAAATGTAATATATTCTGTTCACTTTCTACTTCACACATTATGTCTCATACAGCATAGTTCTGTAATTTATAAGAGCTTAGTTCATGATAAAAATTCGTTGCGGGCATAAGCTAGATTTCCTTCGGGATCATCTGAGCTTCGGTATTCAGAAGTGTTGCCAGGTGGCAAATTTATTTCGAATTTAGTATTGCGTGAAGATGACAGTGGGACCAAGGACCATGAACTTAAGATAAAAAAATGAAAGGGAGAAAAACATATCTATAACTCTATTATCTCTCTTCTTTTTAGAAATGAATGGAAAATAATTAAATTCAATTTATCTCTTTTTATGCAGAAACTGTTGTTATATTGTACCAATCGTAGATTGTAATGACCTTTTATTAAAATTATAAAGAGCATATAAATAGCTAAGGAACTCCCATTCATTCCCAATGTTCCATTGAATCTAAATAGCACGCGGTATTTACATTTTATTACCGGAGCATGCTCATAAAATGAATCAATTTAAAAATTTTACAGATAACAGTCTGCCAACGAAATAGCTCAAAGTTTCAATGGTGCTTAGTGCATGGAAGTTGGCAGGGCTACAAAGTAATTTCATTAAAAAAGGCTTTAAGTTCCTTGTCGATATGGAAAAAATGTTACGTTCGTTTAGTTTAGCTCATCGCGAAGTACAAACTGAATTGGAAAAGTTTCTGGAACTTTGTTAATTTTTATGAGTTGTTCAGTTTGTTGGCATTATTAGCAAACATTGCTTTTCTATTATGGAGCAGTTTGATTTAGTAATTTACCTTCAACTACTATACTTATTCAATCATTTTAGGCTTGTTGATTTTAGACTACAAGCCAATTTCAATAATTTTGAATTCGCAAATAACGAATACCTACTTTAAAGCCACCGATAATTCTACGAATTCTTACATTTTGTCATTAACTAAGATATGTGAAACTATTACACTTTATCTAAAGATAAAGCCCGACACTGTTTAATTTACCGTAACCTACAGATAAGTTCCAGTAAAAGAGTTATAGTGCAGGGACAATAGACACCTGTGCTCCGAAATGACCTTAGCTATGATTGATCGTGACAAATCGCTCCACTGAACATTTTCCCACTGGTTCAAGATTCCAGTAGAGATAAACTATATAAATTGTAACACGTCGTACTCGCATTCGTGTTGAATTGATTCTGTTTTGTCAGCTTGGGTGATTTAATTTTGAATGGATTTTATGTTCAATAATTTATTGAATAGGTGTGTGTATGTTTGAATGTTTACATGTCATTCATTACATGGGAATTTATCTTTGGTGGGAATTTATTGTTAAAACCTAATTATCTTCGTGCGTTATACATTATAGATTTATTGAGGAACAATAGCATGACTTGTATCCAATACGTTTTCCATGTTAATAAATAAACACCACATAAACAAAATATCACAAAAATAGTTACGAGCTTTCATCTAGCGTACATGATGCAAGTCCACAATATAACACCCTTGCTTTATAAAATTTCGAGTGAATACTTCTATTTGAGGATGCGAGAATGTCTGGAGCATTGCGCAAAAATGATACAAAGAAATATAAAGCCGGGACACATCCAACCGTGGTTGCTTTACACGGAGCTCAAAATGCACGTAATCCACGCATCGCAAACTTGCTTTGTAAAAGTTTCAGCGCAAAGATAGCGCTGTTCTGTGCTAGACGTTCGCTTAATATAACGGGAGTTTACGCTTTTATGTCCCTAGTTCCTTCTTCATTTGGACGGGTTTCGTAAATATGTTAATGGAATGGTTCATATGAAAATATTATGCAATCATTGTAGAATATGCAGCGCTCTGATTATATAAATTTATTCAAAATAATGCAATTTTGCATTTTTCGCGATTTTCGCAATCTCAGTTTTGTGGAATAAAAGTGCAGACTCCAAGTTTGCATTAGATAGCACCCTACTTATATTGATAACAGAAAACTATTAATTTGGTTCCCTTTCTAGATTATACACCGGTCGCGGTAGTATAAGCTGAACGTTAATAATATTAATTAAATTTACAATAATTATTTTAAATACTAGTTATTTCTGAGCTATAATATTATATTATTATCTTTACTTATAATGATTACAAAAGATCATTTCATTTCCTTACATCAAGCTTGTCTTAATAGTTCAAAAGTGAGTTTAAAAAGCTGTTTTCTTGTTAAAACTTTATTACTTATTTGATAGCGTTAAAGTGTAGCAGGTATGCAATTTGTTTGCGAGTTTCAAAGCATCGAGGATCAGTTTATTGGGCTCTTGGAAAATATCGCTTGATGCAAGTACGAGCTCCTTTGTTATCGAGACATTGGATTCACGACTTGTGGAACTGCGTTATGAAATTTGAGCGTTCAAGTTTGGCTATTGAAAATGCATATGTGTATAAATTTAAGTGGTCATTAACTATTATCTTTCTCTACAAGATTTAGAGGTTTTTGCGTGTTAAAGGAACTAACAATTACGTCAGATAAACAGTAAATAAAGAAAAGAAAACAAGTTTCTATGCAGGTGACATAAACTGTTTAATATCTAATTTACTATAGTTACTAATTTCACTTTTGAATTATTAATTAAGATAGACGCAGAAACACAACAACATACGTCTGTCTCATCATCAAATCTCATAAGCTTACAACGCACTAAAAATAAATAACACAGATTACTTCGTTTCGAAGATTCAATAACAATACAACCCAGCCACTTGTACCACACGCCAACCAGCCTGAGTCACAGTTCGCACGGCACAGTCACAAGCAAAGCTGATACCAGATGAAGCCCTTTGAACTATCCTGCGACACGACTCAATACCTTGCATCTGTTCTATCCGTGCTTGAAGCGCCTTTGATAATTTGCTCAAATATTGTCAACATCCAATTTGCCAACATCTTTGATATCAGCTGTATTTTAGGGTTTTTTGAACGGTTTGCAGTCGTCGAAAGCTTTTTCTGCATCTGTAGTTTATTTTCAAATTTTTCTTCTATTGTTTTAAAGTGTTTCATTATTTCATAATAAACCTCTTGCGCAAAATGTTATCTCTAATTTTTACTGATTGGTAAATCTAATCGTTTACAAAAGCAATGATTGGCAGGTACAACAATTATCAATTATACCATTTACTGGACAAGTAAATAAATCCCATTAATCTCAAGCTCTCTATTTGGCACTAATCAAGGGTAACCTTCAGCTTTGCCAAATTCAGAATTACGTGAACGCACTAAAGTTCTGTAACAAAGCATATCGTGTCTAGAATTGCTCACGGCGAGGGAGCCATAATTTATCACACACACGAAATCATATCTAACTACATTACTAAAAGCTATCAAACTTCGCCAGTAGACAATTCAATCGGGGAAGGAGTTGAGGACTTTTGCATACAAACTTTCCCCGGATCATGTCAAAGAGATTCGCACAATTGAACCGATTAATGATTTTCGCCGTTTGAATCGTATGTTACATAATAGAGTTTGGAGCGCCGCCAAATTCCTGTGTAAATGGTGTTAAATATTACGCGAATCAAATAATCTATTTATTTACAGTCCATTCTCCGCTTTGTGTCAATAGCGCATTATTCTATTTGAAATTATGTGAATTGTAACTGCTATAATTTTATTTACCTACCTATCTGTTTTAAAATCAAATGTTAAAAAACACCACAGAAAGATAAAACTGCAATTAAAACGATAGTATCCTTGCTATT
Source organism: Colias croceus (assembly GCF_905220415.1). Taxonomy (NCBI): domain Eukaryota; kingdom Metazoa; phylum Arthropoda; class Insecta; order Lepidoptera; family Pieridae; genus Colias; species Colias croceus. The sequence goes on along the minus strand of NC_059541.1, from coordinate 4,023,506 downwards.
ATTTAAAATGAAAACATGAATACAACATTAACTTTATCATCAGATTTTGTACGGTTTAATACATTGCAATTGTGCTGTATTCGTTGAGCAAGTTATAATTTGTTCTCGAGTCCAGCCACTTTATTGTCGGAAACATACTTCTCTATTTTTGCAATAATATTATTATAAAAGTTGCTTTTGTACATTGTTTCAATCACGTCACCACAAAACTAAACAATAATATTGGTTTATACGTTTGCAATGGATGTAGGTATTTATAATTAATTATTAAGAAAAAAAAATTATATACCTATGTCCTATGCATTTTATAGGTTTATTTAATAAAGTATTATAGATGTATTAAAATTTAAAATTAATTACAAGATTTATCTGACTCATTAATGTTGCAAAATGTCAATTTGCTCACAATAAAAACTGTAACATGTTCGTATCCATACTAATATTATAAATGCGAAAGTAACTCTGTCTGTCTGTCTGTCTGTTACTCAATCACGCCTTAACTACTGAACCAATTTGCATGCAATTTGGTATAGAGATATTTTGATACCCGAGAAAGGACATAGGATAGGTTTTATCCCGGAAATCCCACGGGAACGGGAACTGTGCGGGATTTTCTTTGACTGCGCGGGCGATACCGCGGGTGGAAAGCTAGTATACTATATGTGAACCAAAATATAAGAGATGAAAAATAACGTTTGGAATTTAGCTAGTAAGTAATATGATTCTCGGGAACTTTCTTCAAAGTTGAAACTGCCTTATATATCACTGGTAGCCCCTTCATAAACCGAAAGCGATGCCAACATTTCATCGACTACAGCTTATTTGTAGATTCACAATTCTGGCCAAAACTTATTCGACAATTTTATTGCGGCAATAATAAATAACTAAAGTATTGTTAACCTGTTTAAAATAATGTTTTTGAGTAGTGTAATGAGAAATACATTGCATGTGTACCTAACCTTGGATATGTTTGATTTAATGAATGCTTTAACTGTCGAAAATAGAAAGAGAGCTTATGAAATATAAGTTCCAAAGCCACTCAAATGTTCCTTTCAGCAGTATTACAAAGGTTCGATATTCACTGAAACTTTTAACAACGTCACGTCACGTCTTTATTCAAAAAGCTGTAACCTGTTAGAACTAAAACGCTTACAAGCAAAAATGTAGCCAACTTTTAAAATTGTTTGCGCTAGTGAAGTGGATATTTCGGTGCGAACCTTAATTTGGAGTGACCAGCCGTGCCCTGAGACGGGACTTTGTCGGCTGCTTTGCAAACGACGTAGCTGCCTGTTGTGGCAGCGCTGTTTACTTGCTATTTGCTACATACGTGAGCTATTTTTTAAGCTGGGAGCGGGAATACGGGTCAGTGCATAGCAATATAAGTGATTGGTTAAAAGTAGATGTTTATTGGAAAAAAAATGTTTTTTGTTTTATCTATACTAATATATACTTACTAATATTATAAAGCTGAAGGTTTTGTTTGTTTGAACGCGCTAATCTCGGGAACTACTGCTCCGCTTTGAAAAATTATCTCGGCGTTAGATAGCCCACTTATCGAGGAAGGAATCTATATCATCACGCTAAGACCAATAGGAGCGGAGCCACAAGGGTGTAACCTGACATAGATAAAAGTTATCTGTCATTACATATGTGTAACGCTATCCTTAAGTCGTAATCCTATGACTAGCATAGGTATAATATTTAGGGATAAATTTATCAGTTGGTCAAAATAAACACGTAGATGTCTTTCAAGTGGATTAAAGCTATACACAGAGTTTTTAATCTTTAGCTTTAGTGTCATGAACACCAATTTCATTTGCTTCGACTTTTAAAAGGCTCACAAACTTCTCGGGAACACAATCAATTGATTTCTTTATTGTCGTTCAAACTCATTCACTCTGCTATTTAAGACCGACTCTTGGCGAATCTAGTAAGAATTAATGAATGCTAAGGAACTCGCTCGAAATGGATTGCTATTTTATTGATTCCCGGGGTCAATAGCAGTAGTTCCCAGATCAATGTTTAGAATTCTTTGAGACGGTATAAAGCGAAAGATCGTTACGATCATAAAGTTTCCAGCACCACATTTACAGTGAGAACTAGTTGGAATAATCTTTCGTATAAGTAGAGAGTAAATCTGCATATGGGGGTATACGGGCGCTAAATCGAGCTTACTTCAAACAAATACTGTATATCATGGAATACAGAAGCTCTCTGCTTTGATGCTTGCGCAGAATTCTGTTACCTATTCGTAAAGGATTCGTAGTATACAATGAATATGCAGCAGAAAGATATTATCTTGATCAAATTTTATGAATAAAATATAACTGCGTTAAAAACAACCGACTTCAAACTTGCACTTGCAACATTTACAAATACAGACAAAAATGCTCATAAAATAAAAACTACTGGGCCTATCCGAATAAAATTTTTATGGGACCAATTCGACACCATCCCGCATCGAACAAAAAATAATCACGTAAATCGGTTTAGAAACCTCGGAGTAATCGGTGTACATACATAAAAAAAACATACCAGCCGAATTGATAACCTCCTCCTTTTTTGAAGTCGGTTAAAAATTGAAAAATTATTGTAACAAAAAATTAACTGCGTTAAAAACAACCGACTTCAAAAACGGAAAAGTAAAAAATAAAAAAGATTTGATATTATTAATTACTACATATTATTTAGATGTGCTATTTATTAAATAGGTTTGATGTCGGTGCACGGGCTTAATACTAAGGGCTTAGTGTTTGGCGATTTTATTTAATACTTTTTTTAGTGTAATTTTCAACACGAATCAAACGAGCCCAAACTCGATAAAGTTGAGTCAATATATTACTGAGTTCCTATGGCCACCTTCCGATTCCATCATCAAATCAGCTCTATGTCATGATAATGTTTCATCGCTATCCAATTTACACACTTATACAAAATTTCAGCTCAATCGGTTACCGGGAAGTGAATCAAAGTTACTTGCTACATTCCAATTAAGTCATCGAGTACAGACAAAAATGCTCATAAAATAAAAACTACTGGGCCTAGCCGAATAAAATTTTTATGGGACCAATTCGACACCATCCTGCATCGAACAAAAAAAGAATCACGTAAATCGGTTCAGAAACCTCGGAGTAATCGGTGTACATACATAAAAAAAAAAAAAAAAAAAAAAATATACCGGCCGAATTGATAACCTCCTCCTTTTTTTTTGAAGTCGGTTAATGATACACACATTCCATAAAATACATTATGAGGCAATAATATTGTACGGCGTCAATTGAAAAGGTGAAGTTCTATATTAGGATGTAAAGGATTGCCGTCGGAAATACATTTCTTGACCTACATAATTATGCTAGGAACGTGACCCAGTAACTTCCAAGTGCATGTTTTATTATTATTTCTATGGGAAGGGCATTTGAAATGTTAAAGGTCGCCATTAACTTTTACTTATTAGTAACGAAATTGAATTATTTTCTTCAATCAATGAATATTTATAACATAGAAATATAAAAATATTCCTTTACCCATTTTAATTTTTTCCAATAAAATTATACTTACCGAGTGAGATATTTTTATTGCTTAGAAAACGGGTCAAGTTTTATTTATATACGGCAGTACAAGATATTAAAAACTTAAAGCTTTATATAAATCAGTTAAGCTTGGTAATTGGGAAGTTATTGTTTATATTACGTAGGAGTTTCTTATTGTTGTAGGCACGTGTAGGCTTATTAAAATGTTCTCTATTTTTCCGCTACTATTAGAATATTTTTATATAGGTAAATAATGGCTATTAAAAATAGACAATGAAAAAGCTTGAACACGTTTTTGCAAGCCAATAATATGGATTATAATATTTTCCTTCCGATTACAAAATGAGATATGATAGGCATCGCTTCGTCATAAAATTTCTTGTTTAGAAGTTTTTTTTTATGTTTACAGTTTAAAAATAATCTCCTTCATACGATAGTTAATACATATTAGTTAATATGTTGCATTATTTACAAGTGAAAGGCATCTTAGAATGTAATATTGATAAATTCTGAAGATGTTTTGTAATTAATTGACTTTACATTGATGTAATTGACATACTTCAGTGAAATACTCGATATTGAGTGAAATTAGTGTATGTAGGCTGCAGTCACACTGGGCTACCGTCATATTTGTAATATTAAATTTGATCATTTATATCACATCAAGAAAAATAAACTTTGTAAACAAAATACGATATATACAAATACGAATAAATTCATCGATACATAGCTCAGTTTTGACCTGTTAATCGGAAAGAAAACGTTCTTTTTATCTACCTTTTATAAAAAAGTAGAGAATGATTTAAAATGTCTTTTTCACGATTTATAATTGTTTTTTTACTATTTTGCTTAAAGCATTAACCCATGAAGCAGTTAAGCCTATTTACATTATAATGTTAAAAAAGAATATTATGCACAATAAACAATATCTCTGTTATAAATAAGCCAATGTTTATGAATAGTCTCTAATAAGTCTAATGTGAACGCGCCTTTACTTTCGCGCTGTGACCAAATATTTCTCTGTTGTGACACACACATGACATCCAGTGCACGACTGACCCAGCTTGCTCTTAATAATTATCTCATATACCTTTATAATTATATTTTATGCACATCAATTAGTTGATTGCTCCTCTGCGTTTTAATAAATGAGAACACATTAATATTGCTTCATTTAATTAGAACAAGTTATATGCGACTTTTCTAAGCATTCGTAGCTTTTTTAATTATTTAAAGAGGTTAGTAGTGTTTATTGAAAATGTTTTAATTTATGAACTGTTTTTGCTTTTATAATTGGAATTGAACAACAGATGTATATAATTTTAGAATTATATTAACTTGCGTTTTATATTTTCATTCAAGAGTTTAATTTTTTCGTGCTATTTGTAAAACTATTAATCTTTTAAATATTTTGATTCACTAAAGGAAATAAGTACGTAATTGATTGTCTACGGCAATCCAAACAATGAGAGAAACCTACAACGCTCTCACGTTTCCAAGAATTCCTTATATTTTAATAGAGTGCAAGAATGAATTTTAATTGTATAATGTATACCTACAATTTCAAACAAAGCGTTGTCTTCGGAAACAACCAGATAAACCTTTATAGCACGACCAATTAACGTAAGGCGAAAAATATGAGTATATCTTGTATTTCAGAAATTCCTAGGAGTCCTCGTTTGTATAGAATTAATCCTGAGTACACATCTTATACTAATGAGCTAACGTTGTTCCATAGTATGGAGGCAACTTTAAAATTATACAGCCTCATTAAAGAGATTATACACTACGCCCATAGTATAAAGAGAACAAGTAAGTTGTCTTCGAACAAAGGTACATCGCGCCGTTTGTATATGTATGCGCATAGCCCCGTTGATATACGTACGCAAGCTTGACACACGCACTCAACGCCGTTCGGCGGTCGGTGTTTGTTTTTACAATTATTTAAAATATCAATGTGACAAGTGAAAATCCTGCGTCTCGCGAGTATATGTACCGTGCACCCCTAAACGCCGGGAGACGGCCTACTTGTTTTCTTTATACTATGCTACGACGATCATTACTGTATTATTATAATACAATACGTTCATCCTCGCATAATTATGTACTGATACAATCAAAACATAAATATAATCTAATCTTCGCGTAAAATATGTTACGTGAATATCCTTTAAAAGGTATGTTTATTTTATTGCAATGTGTCGTTTATTACGCTATGTAATTAATATCCCTTTTAATACATATTTTGTTAGAAATATTATTATGAAGTTGTAAGTTATTATTATAGCAATGTGTATTGTAAATTATAGATACAAGTTATTTATAAATGATTTATATAATGATGGTTTATTATTAGCTATTATGTAATGATTACATAATAATAACATCACACGTGACACGTTTGTGATATATCTAGTATCTAAATGGTAAGAATTGGATATATTATTATTCGGTTTTTAGACTCTCCAGGGATAGGACGTATTTTTTGTGTCCCTGTTATTAAAAAATTGTCTCACAGCATAACAGTCTTACAAATTCATGTCATAAGTATCAAAATTGCGTAAAAGTGCAGAAGTGTTTTACGTCATTTTAAAATAATTTAAAAATTATATTCTTCGAATTTGTCGCGGCGCGCGGCTCCACCTCACCACACTTCACCTCGAGGGAAAGAGACGGACTCTTATTTTCGAAAATAATCCGTCGCAGATTAGAAGCGTCGCTACAAAAGTAAGGAATTTTGAGTAACTGTTATTCTATTAATAGAATTGAAACAAAATATTATTTAAAAACATGGCTTGTAACTGCGGAGCGTGTAATAAAATAATAAGAATAAATCAACATCATATTAAATGCTCTATATGTTCACAAAACTTTCACTCAATATGTGCTAATATAACAGACTTTAAAAAAATATCCGAAGACATTAAACTGAACTGGTTATGCTCACTTTGTGATGCCAAACATTCAAACAAGACTCCAACCTTGACGAAAGACTCCAACTATACACTAAGTAATATCAACACCCCCCTCACTTGCTCATCTGATGTCTCAAAAGACGCGTCAATCAGTGCTATCGTTCACGAGATGAGGTTAATCAGAGAAACTGTTGGAGAAATCAAATCCCAAATGATGTCCCTTACTGACCATATTGAGAAATGTAACCTACGTCTTGATGAGTACGACACTAAGTTGGAACGTCAAGAAAAACGAATTCTTACGTTAGAATATGCAATCACTGAAATTAAAGACCGCTTGAATACTAACGCACAATCTCAGCTCCGCAATGAAGTAGAAATTGTAGGCGTTCCAGAAACTCCGAATGAAAACCCCGCACATACATTCCGCGTTATCTCCCAAAAACTAGGTATTCCTATAGAAGAATATGACTTAGATTTCACCATCCGCGCGGGCCCCCCGCGGAAGCACTCACAAAATATTGACAACGCCGAAGACAACTCACAACAGCCACCTCGACCTTTAATAGCCCGATTTTTGAGTCGTAATAAACGGGACGAATTTTTAAAAGTTGGTAAAATGAAGCAGCGCTCCTTTAACGCTCAAGACATGGGACTTGGTTCAGCAGCATACAAAAATACAGATATTTATTTCAATGAACGGCTCACGCAGGAAAACAGACACTTATTTCGTGCTGCTCGGCAACAAACAAAGGCATGTGGTTACAAGTACTGTTGGATTAAAAACGGCGTGGTTTACATACGTAAACAAGAGGGCAACCCAGCAATCGCCATCAAGAAACAAGAAGATCTTCACCAGCTGCACAACGCGTTTAATAATAATCAAACAATCTCGTAAACTCACTCGCATATCATACTTTTTTAATTGGTATAAAAATTTTAAATATAATATTTTCTGTCTAGAAACTCGTACAACATTTGAAATAGTACTATCCTTCCCATTATGTATAATATTCTATCACAAACGTATTTTTTATTTAATTTATTGTAAGTTCATTAATTTTATTAATATAATTAAGATAAATTCTGAGGTAAATAATTTGTTAAAATCGACAATAAGCTTGTATGTAATTAATATAATAAGAACGATAACTATTTTTACAACTACTCTTTGTTTAAAGACTTTACATGTCTGTGCGAACCAAAAGACAAAACGCATGTTAAATAGAATGTATATTTTGTTTTTAACTTCGCTATATGACAATGCAATTGTTTTTATTTTTAGTTTTAATACTCTTTGTTTAAAAACTTCACTTATCTGTGCGAACCAAAAGTCAAAACGCACGATATATAAAATATTTATTTTGTTTTTAATTTTGTTATATTATGAGAATGTAACTATTTTTATTTCTAATTTTATTATTTCTTTCACTTTTATTCTTACTGTAACTTTCCAATTATTAAAAATATGTAAACACACTACTTACAATACACACATTACACATCACATAACTCACACACACACTCACCTTCTACCACTACCATCAATACGTTGCATTCGTAATCACACACATAATATTAATCACCATAAGTATGCTCAAGCGCATTATAGGGATGACAAAATATATATAAGAAAAAAACCTTGTCGTTATAAATTCACCTCTTTAACATGTCACTAATTAATGTAACTGATGAATTAGATGAATCCATTTCAATCGAATGTCATCCCTACCAGTCTATAGAAAAATTCAATAACTCTAACTTGAAACCTAAAGCAAGCGGATTTTAAGTGTTATCTTTGAATATTAGAAGCATACAACGAAATTTCGATGATTTTGTTTTAAACTTAAGTAGGTTCCATTATAAATTTGATGCTGTAATTTTGACAGAATGCTGGTTAAGTGAAAATACTATAATTGACAATTTACCAGGCTACAATTCGTTTCGTTCTTCTCACCAGATAAATAAATCGGGTGGTGTAGTAATATTCATTAAAGAATGCCACAATTCAGTTGTAGAACACTCCTCACTCACAAATGCAGATTGCCTAAAGATAATTATTAATCATAAGATCTCGCTACTAGGAATCTATCGCACCCCATCCATTCCGGTTAACACATCGTTTCTCTCTTCTTTAGACACTCTGCTTCATACATTAAGTAACAAACCTACTGCGATAGTGGCTGGCGATTTAAACATTGATATTTGTTACTCAGCATCTCAAGAATCTATGGATTATCTTTGTATCATGTCGTCACATTGTTTGCTTCCCTCTATCACAAAACCCACACGGGGTAATACGTGTCTCGATCACATTTTCATCAAAGCAACCGGTAAACTTTATGGTGCAATATGTAAATCGAGTATCACCGATCATGATATTGTCATAGCTCATGTAGGAAACTCAAAGCAACCACAAAAACTACCACGATGGCGTACGAAGATTGACACAGACGCCCTCATAACTTCACTAAGAAATACTAATTGGAAGGAAACTCTTTCGTATACACAAGTCAATGATGCATCCTCCTCTTTTTATAATATATTAACTACCACCATTGAAAAACACTCGGTCAAAATTAAAGTAAGCCGCAGACGAACAATCCTAAAGCCTTGGATCACCCCGGGTTTAATTCGATGCATAACACATAGAGATAAATTACATAAAGATACCAAACTACATCCTGGTGATCTAACACGCCAACTCATTTATAAAAGATACAGAAACTTCTGCAATAAAATACTTCGAAATGTCAAAACACAATACAACAGCACACTTATAGAACAGAACAAATCTAACCCAAAATTACTATGGAAAACCATTAAAAATATAAGTCAAACCACAAATCACTCCAACCCTCCGATGGAACTACTCCAAGTTAGTAATAACATAAATACTTCTCTTAACAACTGTAATAAATATTTTACCACGGTCGGGAAAACTTTAGCTGATCGAATCCTGCATAAACTAAATATATCGCAAGAAGCACTAATAAATTCTTATGAATTACATAGCTCAGCATCGCAATCCTTTTTTCTCTCCCCGACCGACGAAATAGAAGTACGTAAAACAATAATTAGCATGAATAATGACGGCTCCCCCGGTTTGGATAAGCTCACAGTCCGTACGATTAAGGTCATTCTTCCTGAAATTATCACTCCTCTTACACACATATTCAATCTAAGTATAGAATCCGGAGTGTTTCCAGATTGCTGGAAAACCGCAGTTGTGATACCAATTTACAAAAATGGAACAAAAAGCCTCCCAGAAAACTACAGACCCATAGCTCTTTTAAGCATACTTGGTAAAGCACTTGAAAAAATTGTTAACAACAAACTGACCTCTTACTTAGAGAAATATCAACTAATTTCAAACAATCAATTCGGTTTTCGAAGAAACAAATCCACTGATCATGCAATTTCCCTACTGTCCAATCTCATATCCTTGCACTCAGAAAACGGACACTGCTGTCTAAGTGTCTTTTTAGATCTGGCGAAAGCGTTTGACACAATATCACATGGATTACTCATAAAGAAACTGGAGGCAAATGGAGTTAGAGGCACGTCATTAAACTGGTTTAGGAGCTATTTAACTGACCGCATGCAACGCATAAAAATTGATAATAAACTTAGCTCCGAACTAAAAATAGAATTTGGTGTCCCACAGGGAAGCGTTCTCGGTCCAACCCTTTTTATCATTTACATCAATGACATCCTTAAAATGACTTTAGAAAACTCCCACATAATTGCTTACGCCGATGACACTGCTCTAATTTTTCATGGCGCGGACTGGGAACAAACGTACAGGTTCGCAGAATCAGGATTATTAACCATAACAAAAGCCCTTAACAAAAATCTACTCACTTTAAATTCCAATAAAACCAAATATTTACCCTTTTCAAAATCTGCGAACCCCAGACTTCTCCCCAACCAGTCTCTCCAACTTCATTCCTGCACCAGCCCCAAATTCATTCATTCAACATGTAATTGTCATCACATTGAAACCACTCCCTCAATAAAATATTTAGGAGTTACCCTAGACACCAACCTAAACTTTCACCAACACTTAACAGAAGTATCATCAAAAGTAAAAAAAACTCATCTTCATAATGAAGAAACTTCGTAACTGCACCCCTCCAAAAATTCTAAGACAAGTATACATGTCTCTGTGCCAATCTGTAATAAATTATAGCATCTCAGTCTGGGGTAGTGCTGCCAAAACTCACCTCATGCAGTTGGAGAGAGCTCAACGTGCACTAATCAAAGTGTCACTGAACAAGCCTTTCCGATTCCCTACGAACGAACTGTATCGGGAGTTTAAAGTACTTCGTGTTCGACAATTATACGTTTTATCAGCTGTAAGCTTAACACACAAGTCGATAGTTTCGCGACCTGATTACAAAGATCTACTAAAGAAAAGAACATTCCGTATCCCACTTCCTGCATACAACACAAAACTAGCCAGACGCAGCCCAGCTTACTCACTCATTCACACCTACAATAATGTTTGTAAAATAAAATCTCTGAAGTACTGTAATATGAATAAATGCAATAAAATAACGAAATCTTGGCTTTACGAACTCTCTTACAGCGATACCGAAGATCTAGTTTAAAACATAAGGATTAACTAAAACTAAAACAAAGGTAAACCTCAACTGAAATCTTTGTAAGAAACAAAATTGGAACAGTTATAATATGTACACTAAATAATATTTTTAATGTTGGTTCCTATGCACGTACTTACACATTAACACACTCACCCATACACACACTCCCACACACACCCATACACACACGCTCCCACACACACTCTCACCCACACACCTTTTCACTCCACAAACACACTCCTTTTTAGTTATCATAATTTTTATACTATACAATATAATTCGCCATATAAAGGGACCTGTATACCGTTTCTGATATCCAAGATACAGGCAATAGCCTAGTTTGGATATCACTGCACTCTGTAAACTAATCCTACTGTTATGATCTTAATATTATCAATGTAATGTTTAAATGTGTTTTTGTTAATAAAGATTTTTAATTTTTTAATTTTTAATTATTATAGTCATTTGATTTTGCTTTAAAGAAATTTGGTACAATATTGTTGTTGATATTTTTACTTTATAGTACCTACCTACCTACGACTCTAATCATATTCGTAGGTATTCTTATTTTGTATGTGATAATTTTTCATTTTTTTTATTTATGCTGTAATAAGTAGGTATACTTGATGTATTTAGGTAATTTAGATATAATTTTAAGAAGATATAGAATTTTCAAAACTTACAAATATCTATTTTAACAGCACTTAAAAAGTCAATAGATAAATTAAGCCGAATCTGCTTGAAGTTTTCCGGCTTCAGTAAAATGAAGCGAGGGAAGCAATTTAATTTTACTAATTCCGTTAATATTTTAACAAGAACTTAGACCTGTTCGCTATTTCATTCAGCGCTTAAAAGATTACACTCTCGCTGTATTAAGAGATACTTTACTTGAATAAAGTGTTCTTAATTAAGAAATTTGTATATAACTCTGCAATAAAAGCTGGGAATTCAAACCTATTTATGGGTAGCTGGATTTGAAATTGCTTTAGATCGACCTATTTGTGTTTATTGGTACAATTCAATTGATTGTTTAGATTTTATCAATTATGTATAAGAAGGCGCTGAATTAGTTAGTAAAAGTATTGTGTAAATAAAAAGCTGATTAGGGTGTAAATTTTTTGATGCGATGAATTATAGAAAAAAACGAAGTCAAATTAAATTCTCGACGCTTAGGACAGAACTTACCTTTACCTAAGTAAAATTATTGTGACTCATCAAAATTAACATCAAAAAGAGCAGAAACATAATAATTTAACCAATTGTATTATTATAAATTGAAAATAACAATCGATTCCACTCCAATTCGTGAATGTATCAAACCAATCCAGCCACATTTGCTGAAAAAGATATAACGTCAGGATGAATGAATAAATTCTTTTTATCATAAACGTATATTATAAGCGAAATATAACCACAAAATTACATCTTCATTGCTTATTTAATGACATGACTATAAATTTATTATTTTATAACATTTTATTCTGATATACTCATTATATACCTACTCGTAGACTTGTTCCAGGAAATTGTTCTGCTAACTGCTATATATATAATACGTGCCTTAAAGCTGAAGCCTTAATAGAAACATCAAGCCATCACAAACATAGTTGCGATCAGTAGGCACAATCCGTGCAAGTTTCCCTCTGCTCCCGACATCCACCAGCTTATATTAACTGGCCAACTTCCCGATAACTTCGAGCCTTTGGTACAATGTGCTTGTATACATTTGAATGCTTCTGCGGGCTATTGGGATTCTTCTCTATTTATGGCTAGACGTATGATTACATGATATATTTAAAAAAAAACAAACCTTAATTTGAATGGGACCAAAGGAAGACCAAGGAAAAAAAATATCAAAATCGGTTCACTCAGTCGAAAGTTCTGAGGTAATAAACCCTAAATATTATAGTCGAATTCAGATCCTTCTCCTTTGATTTGAACTATGTTGTAAATAATTATTTTTTTTTATTTAGTTCAAATAATTATAAAAATACAGTTTAAATTTAATTATTCAAGGGGAAAATGTGTAATTTAATGGGCATAATGAAGTACCTTGACCTCTTGTGTGGTATACCGAAAATGCATGTCAAATGTTTTAATGCCCTGTCGATTCGAGTTATTTATTTATATGATACTCTTGCAAACAGATCCAGGACGTATTAATAATAATATTATCTTATTTTAGTAGAAACAAGATTTACACAAAAGAAACATTTTCAACTAAAGGAGAATGGCGAAACTGGGCCTAACTGTTACAGAAATCATAATATTATATTTAAAATTCATTATATTATTTTTAGTAATTCTTGGTAAAATATTTACTCCTGATTCTATGGGAAAACAAATCTTTGAAAAAAAAGATAATGTGTTCACTACCGGCATTGATATTTAGATTTCTATGACTACCGGTCTTTGTGGGTCTTATCAAGCAGAGATTGTCAGTGTTGTCAGGAGTAAAAAAGTCGAATATATCGATTAATACGAATGAATGTCTATATTTTATTTTTAATTTTATTGAATTCAAATGCTTTATAAATCAGAAGCAAAACTTAACTTATTTTTAACACATATCTTAATTTATTTAGATCATTCTATAAAATATAAACATGTTTTACTTAATCAATAATAATTATAACATTTTTATTTAGGTAGCTGGCCAATAATAAAATGTCAAATTATTAATCATAATTGTGTCAGTTATGAGTGATTTGTTTATGTTTGTTGTTTGACATTTGAGTGAAGTTTTAGGCCCTTCTCCCATTACGATACGCATAGGCGATTCAAGTATCCTGCAAGTCTCGGAGACTAGTCGCCGCGGAGTATCTCACATACATTTTTATGTAGGCTCGCACACTACGCTACTGGTATCCTACACGTCCGCGACTAGTATAGCACTACTCACCGTGTCGATCGCTTTTGCATCGCGTCTCGACTCTCGCGCGTATCTTTTCGTTAGAAAGATAAAAATATCTAATCATCATGTTGTAGTTCTCGTTCGGCTACAAAAACTCTACAATTTATGTTTCTTTCAATATATGGATGAATCCAGTACTTCTTACTCTTACGTTGGCGTCTTCTATTTCTATAAAAAAGAAAAACTGCAAGAGCTTCTTCGTCACTGGAATTGCCGATTGCTCGACATAACGACGTACCTAACTGTTGTTGCAATAAATAAATGAATTATTATTATTATAACGTCGGTCCACAAAAACGAGGCACAATAATGATGAATTTAGTCGCATAATATGCGAGCATCGGGTAGCCAGCAAATATCTAAGTAGTATTCTACGCGAGTATCGTATTCTAGAAGTATCGTACCTAATGGCAGAAGGGCCTTAGTAACGTTATATTCAAAATTGATCTTAATCAATATCCCAATATCTCTGCTATCCCATAGAAAAGATCTATAATTTGAATTTGAATTTATAATTATTATATTCATAGAGTCTGTATATTTTTATCTATTTAATCACCCATAAATCATCAGTGTAACGATCAGGCCCAGAGTCCTATGGGAGTTTGCCATTCTCCTTTTAGCGTTTGAACTTGTTTGAAATGAAATTATGACATTACTAGACTTTTCCATAATTTGTTTACTATTGTACGAACTGCTTGTGAAAAATTTAAATGTTATTACTCCTTATGTTGAATTAACGTCGTGTAATAATTGATGTAATTGTATTGTAATGTAAATTCTGGAAATAGTAACAACGCCCTAAACATGAAACATTAAAAAATACATAAGGCGTTTCTAAAATTCATGTTTCTCATTTGCCTTGGCCAGCTGAATTGATAGAACAACTAATATTCATTAATTGTTATAGCATTTCGTGTCATGTACTACAAGGTATGTGCCCATTAATATTAAACTACAACCTTCGTTTAAACCAGCATATTTTAACCACACAACAAAAAACTTGAACTTTTAAAATGCTCCTGTTAAGCTCAATGTAGTAAATGCAATAATTGTTTTTGTAATACCATTTTTAGGGCACAATAGTTAAGAATATAATTCACTTATCATTAATACTGGAAAAGGCTTTGGCAGGCCATAAATAATTTATTGGTGCCAGTTGTTATTAAAACGAAAACATTTGCAAATTAGAGCAATACAGTTCTGTTATAAAAGCTATGTTCGTTTTATGAATTACTATCATTGTATTTTTAAGAATTTGATTTTCGATATATAAAGTATAGACCCGTTTTACTTATATGCAATTATTATAAATAATCTGTCCAACTGTGCTAAAAATCGTTTTTATTTTGAATTTTTGTGGTAGAGTCACTGATGGCTAATTTAACACTTAATATGTTTATTCGTCTTGACTAATGTTTAAGCTAAACACCAGAATAGTGAAAGAGGATAATATAAGTACATATAAAATCCATACACCATATTATTTACTTCTCCTATACACCAATTAATAATTTCATCAGCAAAAGAATCAACTACTAGCGTTTGCAATTGAAATAAAAATACCTTCATATAATAATACAAAATGATAGCTAATTGCCAAGAATAAAAATACTTCACGTTCATAACACTAATCGATGAACAAGAAAGTGCAATCATAGAACGCTAAGCCTGCATTAAAACAACGACACGTGCGCTAAACAGAGCAGTTAAAATAGCGATTAAAAAGCCTTAGGCAGTAAATGTACGTCGTATAAATAAACGGTCAAATATTTCCGATCGGAAGTGCATGCGATAGATTATGCTATGTATCGGAGCGACATAACCTGCGCGCCGTGCTGTGTTATCATTAATAGTGTGAGAGCCAATTCAATTTAGAGGACTTTAACTTTTTCTTATTTTAGGGAGTTTCACGGCTGTGTTTGAGTTGGAGTGGTACGGCTTGTTGGTGAGAAAAACATCATTGTTCAAAATAATATAGTAGGAAATATTTTTAAAACATTATTATTCTTTGTATATTGTTTTGAGTTCTATGAATATTTTATTTATTATCCGCCTTTACTTATTTGCAATTTTACTATACCGTGAGAAATTTATATAAAATCCACAAACTACATAATGAATATTTTGTAAATTTATCACGGAGATGTTTTTTTTTATATTTGACGAATTAGACTCGTTATCATGTAGACTTACGCATACGCTAGATTAAATTCTGTCACAGTTGTATGATATTAAAAACATCTTATATAACATCTTATATTGTCCGACTCCTAGCCTACAGTCGGTCGATTGACTCCCACAACCGGACCGTTCCGTTTCGCAACGTAATTATCATAGCTCTTTGGAAAGGAGCCCCAATGCAGGCACGGCAGGATTTCCTATTATACTATTCCTGGTATCCGATAGATTGGAAGCTCCCGACTCTATTGACAATTATTGTGTGACTTATGCGCTTATCCCCTTATATACTAGATAGATTATTCACATGGTTGTACAAATTGATAGATAGGTCATAGTTTATTTGATGGAACGAATACAGTACTCATATTATAATACTTATAGATAATATACTAAAACAAATATAAAGGACGGTTTTTCTTATTCGTAGGTAAGACTAAGAACTATCGTTTAAACTTGCGAGTTGTTTGTCTTTAAATTTATAAAAGGAAAATTAAAATTCATTTTAATACAACTTTATAACAGAGCATTCAGAACTCCTAGGTACCTAAATGATAAATTCGAGCATTGAACTTCTGTTCCAAGCTTCTAATTAAGAATGGAATTTTCATTGGTTTACCCCATTCTCACAGTATTCATGAAATCGTTTAAGGTAAACCGAACTATTGCACAATTTCAAAGCGTTTCCACTAGATGATGTCATTTTCTCAAACCTTAACAATCAAATAAAAAAACACACATTCCATAGAGAGATATATAAACAAAATAAATAATAGGAGTTATAGTAATAGGTTTTTTTAGGTTACTGTGTTTTCATTTTTCTAGATATACCTAAATCTTTATAATAATATTATCATGTATTTTTAAAAGATGACTTACTCTGACTTCAATTTCGCATTTGATCAATATAGGTATTGAGTACGCTGAGTTATTTTGAGTGATCTTGTTATTGAATATTGAAAGTTATGTTTTCGATTAATGTTGTTTAACTACATTACAACTATTAGTCAAATCTATTTCGTGAACATAGTTTAGAGTGTTTTTTTATTGCATCAGTGCGAAACCATATTTGGGGCATTTGAATATTATTAAATTTTGCGCTTGTTTGCGAAACGTTTAGACCAATCTCAAATTATTAGTATTATAACGGGAGCAAGGTTAATTATTGTGGTTTATAGCTAAGATTTAGGTAATCATAGGTTTTAATTGTTAATAAACACAATTACTTAGATCCATTTCAAAGATTTGTTTCATAAGAACTTCTTAATTCATTCAAATTATTAAGTATTTCATTAATTTATTTATGTCATTAAAAAACTACGTTAATAAAACTTTTTTTTTCAGTAACTGAAATATAATACATATAAATTTCGAGATGCAGTTACAACGAATTCTGAATTGATCAATATGCTGAAATGTTTGCTAATAGGTATTTTTTTTATAAAAGATACCGTCAGGAAGGAAAACCCGACTTATTTTTATATACTTAGTAGATAAGAGCTGACCAAGATTGAATCTCAGCAGCATTACCTACATAAGACTGCTACGAAACCGTTAATAGCATTACAATCAAATTACAATACAATCGATTTCAAATACAAAAAGATGTTTAATTACGATTCTTGCATTCTTAAATTCCTTTACATCAACATATGCATTTAAAATATAATCAATTAATACGATATAATTTGTTATACAGCGCTCGTTAATTACATAGTATAAAGAGTTAATTACTTCATTTATAAATATGTAGTTCTTAATACCTCAGGTGTGGTTGGACAAAAAGTGAGTATTGTCAATAGCATAAGTTATGATTGAAAGATTTATGAATGGTTACAGTAGCTGTAGGTCCTCATTCATTTGGTTCGGCACCTGCACTTGCGAAATAGTGAAACCTAGAACAGCCGCTGACAACGTTTTTGCTACTAATTTTAGTGATTGATTTAATGTGTAGTTATTAGTGCTTATCTTAATATCGTTATCTTTATTAGTTACATTTGGCGCACCCGACAAACGTTTTGTCTTAGTTTAATGTGCTATTAATTCGTTGCTTAAAACAAGGTGGGTAAATAATAGCTGGCACAGGAACATTTAATAAAGACGTTGCTTATAATTTAAATAATATATACTATTATATTTTATAAAAACAATGTGTGTAATGAAGTGTCAAATAAATAAATAAATAATATAAATTGCCCAATGCTAAGTGCATTGTAATCCTTGCTGAGTACTTTAACCTTTGTTGGAAACGCTATAACAAAATATACCCAAGTTCTTAGGTCACTATAATAAATAACTTCGCAAGTTTGTTAAAGATAAACCTAAACATAAATTGCGTTTGCTCCCAGGTAACTATCGCTCCTTCTGTGCATGTTGACGTAGTCACGAATGACTGAATTTGTGGTATCAAGTTTCACCTATTACCTACTGGAAACTTTGAAGTTCGTTTCAACTGACTCATATGTTAAGCATCTATATTTTACCGCGTTCTAGTAAACTTTAAAACCATACAAATACAGCTATAATATTAAAGTATTTGTGAACGGTCGGCACGTTTAGAATGTGTAGATTTAAATGCTATCTAATTAATATTATAATGCGACGGAATAATTGTTATTGGGTAACGAGGGCTCATTCATCAAGCCGACATTTTCAAATTAGAGGTAAATAGGTTCTGAGATCTGTTTCAAAGGCTTGTATGGGTTTTGCTGATTGATACTGAATATGCTGGTAATAAATATCATGCTTAATTGTATGTAGTTCCACTTATAATCGTGCACATTGATACAATTGAATTGATCAATGGATGCTAATATTTGCAGTGCTGCCAGTGTTTTGGGTACGCTCCCATATGGTATTGGTTTGGTATTCTATGCCGATTATTGAATATATTTATTTGTGACATGTATACAATATATAGTTGTATCTGAGATATCTAGGATGTAGTCTCTGGTAGTTATGATAAAAATGATATGAAATAGGTAGATAGGAAAGAAATCCTACTCAGGTATATTTGAAATACTTTGTTGCGCTTGGTAAAAATCTTCATTTTTATTTATTAAGCTATTTTTTCAGGACATAAGTGTTTATATAATATAGAAGAATCTAGTGGTACTCCTATAACTGTTTCCAACTATTCAATAGTTTGAATAGTTAATAATAAGAAAGTCAATAAATAACAATGCCAAATGGCAAAGCAGCAGGTGCGTCACCTGTTCGTAGGCGAGAAATGTTGTTCAATATTTTGTACAATTGCTTGTAGTTGTATACTGTATACACTTGACACAGTATATTTAGTGAAACATAATTATGCATTTGACTGATTATATGTTAGAAATGTATTTGTATTAAAGGACTCTACCGAATACACTGCAACATGCTACGACCGTAACAGGAAGGTGTCAGTTAAAAAAAGTTGTGTTGAAAAGTATGAGATAATAATTATTATCTACTAGATCGGTATGGATGTCACCGTCACGTGGCATGCACAGAGCGTTCATAGGCTCGTAGGTAGAGCATACCGTATGACTTTCTGATCCTGACACGTTCCTTTTACAATATGATACGACATAGTGTGTAGATTCCATTATGATAAAATTTTTGTTAATTATAAGCATAGCCATACAGATCCACAGTGGAAAGCGCTGACGCCGCTTTACTCGGCCTAGGGAAATGCTTCTTGAGACTGCTACTGTGTCTGGACCTGCCTAATATATTGTAAATTAAAATGATAAAAGGTCTTACATATTTTGACACACATATGCTAATATTTAAGCATTAATGTGCATACTGTTACGTTACATTAACACGGCATGTTGTGTAGACTGCAAACAAAATGCAATTAATCACAATCGGAACAAGACGTGCATGAAATTCGTTAACAACATGTTTCGTTAAAATTCTATCACCGTCATAATACAAGGCCCAATAATCCTAAATAATTTGTACTTTGACTTTAGTGTTTAGAAACTGGAACAAGGCGTATTGCACAACCTCAGGCAGCTATTAGGGTACAGGACCCGTGTAGCCTTGATTGAGCGCCTGTTACTTAATTATTATGCTATCCGAATTGGATGCAGTTTTGTGCCTATATTTTTGTTGTGCACTGTAAGCTGGGTGTTCACAGTTGGAAATTCGTACAATAACATTCATGAAAAGATAAGACTAGTTTTTGCTAGTGTCTATGTTGTAGCTAAAGAGCATGCGGGTCGCTTGTATGCAAATTTCATTTTACATTTTTATTTCTACAGTTTAAAGATGTATTTGATAGAATCATTATTATCAATACATCAATTTTGTTTTGTAAATTATCATCGATTGACATAAAATGTAATTGTTAATTTTATTTCCAGGAAAACCATATCGCACGTTGTGATATTCTGCGATTCGGGTACGGAAATGTACTGAAAACTTCCATTATACTATGACAAATTACATGCTTTTGCATTAAGAATCCTCGTTTCTGTCCGAAAATCACATGTGTATTTGATTGTCCTTGAAAAGGACTGAACAAGTGTACACATCGCCTTATAATTGGCAACAATTGGTCTCAAAATTATTCAAACTACTATTGCGCAAGAAATATTTATATTGTCAGCAGCCGATCGAATTTAAGGGCAGGGCCACGAAGGTGCGGTTCTCGATATTTGAAGTATTTGTTATATAATAGAACGGTGCATTTGGTAACCTTGAGAAAGGGGAAACAATCCAAAAGTGCATTTACTGCGCCTGCGCTTATCTGCCAGTTCATTAATTATTCATTGTCAAGAGATAACGAAATTTATAACATGAAATGATTGAAGGCAAATTATTGGTAGAATTTGCATAATTGTGGTTTTGAATTGAAATTAACAGATTATAAAATAAACTTTAGGTTATGATTTGCAAAAAATATATTTTTCCTTATATATATTATTTAATTAAAGAATAATCTTCAAAGTATGAACCTAAAAGTGAATGAAATTGCTTTCCAAATATTAATTGTATATTCACCAGTCTAAAACCTACTCGCCCTTAATCACATTCAATTTAAAAGGAGCCCACGTTATAAATTCGACTCTATTTAACTTAATAAACAGCGTGGATTCTAATATACGTTAAGAGCAAGTACGTGTTTAATATACCCATAGTTCTCAGTGAATTTCAGTGCAGTACGAACTACGAGTAGTGCTTAAATATTTCGGGAACGGCTCCCAAAGGTTACGAGCGTTTAGCGCATTGCGATTTATTGAAAATTTAATGTATTTATTGAAAGTCCCGATGCTTGCTTCTAATTTTGGGGTTTTTGTAGTTTGTGTGGAAATTTGACTTATGTGTATGAACGATGACGGATCTTAGGATTTTTAAACTAAATTTAATAAAATACGGTTTTTTATTATTTAATAAATGACACACACACAGTTTATATATATCTTAATTTAGGTACACCAATATATATTTTCCCACAAAAGAACGTCTTTCACGTTATTTTCAGAAACATTTAATGAGCTTTTAATCCTAATATCTAATAAGCCCATTAAGCTTCCAACAAAATTCTGACATACCTTTTTATAACAAACGCATGCCTTTAACGTAGGCGTAGACAGGCGTATACTAAGAATTTAATTAAGAGGCACTCTATAAGGTTTTATTATGTACACACCGCTGATTAAAACATAAATCAACGCTCGAACGTGGTTCAAAGATATAATTGAGCGGTTCATAACAGTTGGCTGAATAAAATAGCAAGTGCGATGTACCAAGAGATCCCTTGGATAGACATCTGCATCTATCTAGTTAGATGCGTAATTTTGTAATAGTGTATAAAGATTTTGAACTACATTGCTATCTCAGTTTATTCATTTAATGATGTGTAATTATGGAGTACAGGAAAATATGATAAATGTCAAATATTAAAACATTGAGTAATAAAATGGTGCAATTTAATCATTAATGCAAGTAGAGGAATTAATTGTAGAGTTATTAAACTATTAGTAAATAATTGTATGATGTGAAATTTTGCGCACGTATTTAGATATTTTCGCTTTTTTAATACAGCAAAATCATGTATGTAATAAGTAATCAAGCTTTGACAAGAAACTTCAGTTTTTACAAATGTTTACTAACTCTATTTATATCCTTACACCTTAAACTTTATGAACTTACAGCGTTCAAATTCGAAGATACATAAATTAAAATTGAAAGACGTCTTTATCAGAATACACAAGTTGTTCAATTTTAAATGAAGATCGGCAGACGCTAATTTCACCTCTAGAATTTCAGTTCATCAGTATTTTGTTTGCTATCTGGTCGTGAGTTAAAATAATTGATTCTAAACTTGTTATGTACCATGCAAACTCACGATTACGCCTTATTACTACATTTTCACACTCAGAATAAATAATGCACAAACATTGATACGAATATCAAACTACACAAAGCATCCACCAATGCTAACAAAATAAATGTTTACAAGCGCATATCATATTTAGGCAACGTGTGAGTCGTGACAGGCGTTATTTGTACCGGCAGGAGGCTCAGAGCGTCGCGTCTCATGAATATTTAAACGCTCATCAATGTCCCAGCTCAAGATATCGGATTTTCCGATCGAATGGTGATATTAGACGTCTATTTTATATGGAATACGTAATCTATATTGGTTCAATTACAGTGTTATGATCGTGAGCATTAGGAAGACTTTGTCGGCGCAAGGAAATGTTATACTAATTTTAGCTTAGTTTGTAGTTATACGATGTTATTTGTTTTAAATTGTATGTGGAAAAAATTGAAAATAATTGTAGTTAATGTTCAATTATAAATTATTATCTAGGACTTAATATTAGTTGGATATAGGTGTGCGTTGTTCTGAGAATTTTATTATAGAACTGATTTCTTTTTTTATGCGGGATCACTATAAGATTCCATAAACCAAAAAATTTAAAATGAAACCTTAATTCTAAGCCTCTACTTTTAAAATAAAAGTTCAAAGTGCAAATCCCAGAATAATAAAACAATAATAAAAAATGGAATTGCGAAGCTCTTTTGTTGTATTGAACTTTGGAATTGCAATGACAGGATCTTTCTTACCGTTGAAAAGATTTTTAAGGACGCTTCATTAAAACTGAGGTCACAATATGAATAAAGCTGGGCTGGATGCAATTAGTGGAGTTGAAGTAAGAGTGTCAGTTATATAGGACATTTTACATTTAGATTTCTGGTTTTAACCGACGTTGAAAAAGAAAGACTTCATAGCGTTGATATTTTTATGTAATTTCTTGAAATATTTATTATAATCTGAATAATTTCTGAAATATTTACAATTATTTAACATAACTTAATTAATGTAAACTTGAATGTTGTTGTGATGTTTTTAAATAAGTTCCCAAGTTTCATGAAAGTATGTTCTGTAATTATATCTTTAATACATAAGTTATTTATTTTTAGTAATAATCGATATATTTGCATAAGAAGTCTCAGAATAAATTAGTGATCATTTTATTCCATTCTCACTGACTGTCTTAGTGAAACCCGCATTTAATGAAGCTAAATTCTATCTCCAAATGCCACAGCATTGAAACGACATTCAGGCATTCACAGAAGCTTAACATTTGTGTTTCATATACGTTTCAGTGGCCCGAGATATCTTTAATTATACCCATATCATTCCCACATTCCTTGCGAATAAAGATGCATGCAATTAGCGAGAGGAAATGAGGGCGGTCTACATGCACGATCGTTTCACGCCTCCCTGCCCTCTGGCAAGCTATGGAATTTCTAAATGAAACTTCTATTTTCCCTAAACCTTTTATACTTTTAAAATGAAGAGATTTGAATGGTGTGGAGGATAATAGGTGGTGGTTTGTGCACTTACTTTGTCTTATTAGGGGTTTATTTATGTGAATATTCCAGTAGAGTTATTGCAATGCATTAATATTAATCGTTATAATTATTGGTGGGTCGTTTTTGATATTTCAGGATTTTTAACCAACTTTTTGTTAACTGAGCCTTGAAAGAAGATCCTGCAGTTCGTATCAAAAGGACAAAGCAAACAAATGTCTACCCGGGGAAAGCCGAAGCCACACATGTGTTTAAGCACACCAAGTATGGCTAATTTAAAATGTATATATATAGCGCACCCATATAAAAATACGAAAAATAAAAATCGTGTGACAAATTAAACTCTTAGGCATCATTAACCTAATTAAAATCCCATCATACCCGAGTATTAAAGCCGAATTTCAGTTGAGTAAAAACATGATTAATATTGAAAAGCATACGCAGGATTCAGTGATTAACGGCAAGCAATCAACAGATTGAATTAAGCTATTTATTCAGAACGGAGCATTTTTATTAATTGGGCCGAAAACGGTGAAATATGTTCGCATTTTTAATTAAAATGTGGACAGCTGACACCGTTCTAGCGTGTCCTTTGTTGATATAGGAAGAAAACAACAGTTTTAAATCAGTCTCATGATATTTCAGTTCCAAATTGAAATATCATCTTATTATGTTGACTGAACCAATTTTATCGTGATTTACGCATTCATATCTCAAGGATGTCATTATATTATGTATTTCAAATCTTTAGAATTTTATTAAAGTATTTTTATACTCCCGCAGCTGTGATTATGTATATTTTACATAATTGAACCTTTGAATAACATTGTTGATTTTAGATTACATAAAGGAAAGCAAAAAATAAATAGATAATTGCCAACAATTAAAAAACATTTTCAACAAGCTTACTAGAATTCTAAAACCAAGCTTAGTTACGTAATTTTGTTAATTAGGCACACGCAGATGCAACAAGGAAATGTGATTCCTTTTACCCAATCGTAACTGCTTCCAAGTAATAAATTGCAAGGAGTCCAACCAGACTTAGTAATCGCAATTGCATCAATTAACTTTTTATTCTCCTTTAAAACATAGCAGTCCAAATATCAAATGTTATTCATAATTGCTTCGTCTATTTGCTTAATAGTTATCTACATCTTATGTTTTAATCAACGAAAAATTTAAGCGCTTTATTCGATGCCATAAACTTTATGGAAATGTTTTATTTTTGCGTCACGACTCAGCATTGACCTTGAACTTAAAATAGAGACAAATTGAAATATCCAATTTAACAGGAAGATCATTTTTAATATGTAATTTTATTTAGAACTGAAGTGGCTAATTATTTTCTCATTCAAATGCCTTCATTAAATTGATATTCCTCATTAAGTGCGAAGAAAGGTATAAAGAACCGCAAGAATCCAATTGCAACAGTAATAAATAAATGTATACAGCTTAGAAGCACTTCAATGCTATCATTGCATTCGCTAGCTCGTTATTTTAAGCACTCGGCTATCAAAGAAGCTGCACGCTTATTACAACTGCAACATTCGAACCTGTAGCAGTGTGGTCTGGTAAGGCACTCCACTTGAGAGCCCTCCACGACCAAGAGTGGTCCGTAAAAATCCACGCTTTAATTGGATGCCTAGTCTTTTATTAGCGTAATAAAATTGGATTTACAAAACCGAGCGGCTGCGTTCCGGTATTCCCTTCTAATTCTGTGTTTCTTTATGAATATTGTTACGTTAAACAATTAAAACGGAGTTTGATAAGCGTTTTGAAATGCGAATTCTTGTTTTTGTTAGTAAAATGTATACGATAAGGCTAACTGCACTTACGATGCAAACAAATATGCTACGTGCTGCAATTTGCGTGAAAAAATAATTGGACTGTTCCTGACGGAAAGAATGGTCGCAGCGCTCGTGATGCATTTAAAATCTTTAGTATGATTATTTTAAGTAAAAAATGTATTGAATTGAATTCTCGTATTAAAGTAACTGTATAAAAAACTAGCTATATAAAAAACTGTAAAATGTAAGTAATTCTGTCGCTTATAAATTGTAATCTAATATATGTATATTTTGATAGCTAAGCTATTTTTGCTCTACAATTTTCACATTCATTTTAAACTGTGTGTAACCAAACGTAGACATAATAAATTAATCACCACTGGTATCAGATTGAAACAGCGGAACTCAGCAGGCTGGTGACGTATGGGAGGGAACATTATTGACAGTCCCATGTGAGTTGTGTTAAGCCTGTAATTCAGTTACTTCCTACGTTTCTCACTGCTAGTGAACGGTCGCTGAAGACAGATTCGACGATTGAATATCGCTATATTCTATTGGACATTGGATCTTGATAGATAATTTTATGCATAGTATCTTTTTATTTATTTATTTATTTATAACATTTATTTCAGGTAACAGACAATAAATTGTACAGACCCATAGAATAAATACCTTACAGACTAACATACATAATATAATCTTTTTAACTAAAACTATTAAGCACTACACTATACACAATTCGCTTATGTAGTTTTTGATGACCGTAGTGATGTGACTAAAAATTTTCAGTTTTATGTTAATGTCGTAAGTCATGCACAAAAACTAAATTACATATTTTTGCATTGTATAGACATTTATTTCTGTTTATTTAAACATTTTCAGATATAAGTATACCATTAGGATGACTCATGTTTATACTTTAAATTGTTTTGTACCATTAGGATAATGCCAATACTCAATACTGAAGAAGATAATCCTAGAGATTATCTTCTTTTATACAAGTTCTTATAAGACAAAAAACAAACTCATTACCTAGATAAAAGCCCGGTTTAATTATAACTTCCATATTAGCAATAATATGCGGATATTTCTGCTATAAGTTAGGGTTTTATGAATACAGGGCTTATACGTCGCCTGGGGTATAAGACCATTTGTGCGGCGCTCTGGTCGTATGCTGCTATTAAAACTTTAAATTGGCCGATAGCTTATAGTGCACCTAGGGTTGTGCAATATTTACTGGGATTAGACGAACTCATTAGCTGATCGCTAATTGATAAAGTTAATGTTCACGTGTTTATTATTCGATGTTTTGAGTTCGGAGCCGCTGGCTATAGGTTGTGTTCAGGGTATTTTAATATAAGTATTTGGAAATAGTTATTTTATTTTTAGGTTATGGATCAAAGATTCTAGTAGAGTTTTGATAAAATTCGATAACTACCAATTTTAATAGAAGAATAAATCGCCTTTGATATTTCACTTATCAAGAAAGCCTATAAGTACGGAGCATCAATCAAAAATATCGCTGAGATGGAAAGCTTAGGTGCATTAGTTAACTAGCATTCCTGAAATAGTTCTTGTCATAAACTCTTTAATCTTTCCATTACATATTTATTCAATAGCTAAATATTAAACATCGGCATGATCAATATAGAGAGTTATTTAAAACGATATCAATTTTATTACAATCATATTTTAAATCAATGTATAAAGCAATTAATATTCATAGTATTACTATTCATATAACTGACTACATTAAAGGCATTTATTGGCGCTATTATGTAACCAATTAATGAAATAATGTTCTAAATACATTACTTAAAAATTAACATGTTTTACTGGATTATACAACATGTAAAAAAACGTAATAAGGTATAGTATTACAAGCTAGTCGGTCCTAATACGGAAGGCTGTATCTAATCCATACTGGCGTTAAAAAACAAGGATCTTACGAGGTTAACAGGATGCGGTAGTGAGAAATAGAGTTAAATAATAGTTCTTACTGCACTAGTTACTATATATTTATGTTTAATTAATAACTGTTTATCGGTGCCAATAAAAGGATTGAGAAAATGCATATATTCCGCATTCTTGTTGACTCCTTCCGCTATTATGCTGAAATTATAGTAATATTAAGAAATATTAGCTATTATGTATCGAGATACTTTATTTTTTTGTTTTGTTTGTGACGTTGTTTTAATTGAGCATAGTTTTGTAATTTACAGTGTTAATTAATTAATTCGTTTATTGCTTACTTTACTTAGAGTAGACATTAATACAACTTTGTATTGTAGTTTGTCACGATACCTTTTTATGGTGTTATAAATTACTTTTATTTATTTGTTCGCATTTTATTCTTTAGTTTTACATTTTGAATAGCTTGCTTTCATCGAGATTAACTCGATATTTACTACTTAACATAAAAATATTTATTTTTTTATTTTTCGTGAAAACATGAAAATCTGATTTCCACCTCAATGAACGAAAATGCATCTGAAACCGCACGCGCTACGTTCGCAGAATCATAGCATAATATAGGATTCATTTAAAACCATGTTTGCGGCTGGCCAAGCGAACAATCAGTCATTACGCCTTGTATAATTACTGACTGTCAGCGTTTGACGGATGACTGCGATGTGACTCTCTAGTGTGTGCTTAATAATAGGGTAAATGAGACGCGCTGTATAAAGGCATATTGGGACGCCTAATTGGATGTGAGTTTATAATATCGTGATAATAATTATATACTTAACGAGAAATCGATTTTAGGTAAAGGGTTTGTTAATTTGTATTGATAATTAATAAAATCAGCATCAAAACGAGCATTTCACGGATATCTTAGCTGAAGCATTTAAAAATTTGGTTTTTATACCATCAATAAATACAATACCTTACTGAATGACATACCCCTTTTATTCCACATAAGCTTTAGCTCTAGATTCGTATTTTTATATTCGAATAAACATCATAAATAAATTTCAATGCAAAATAAATTCAACAATACAATTGTTCAGTACAATTAAACATTATTATACGTCAGCCCTGTCCAACGTCCATTTAAGTCGTAGAAAATAAACTCGATTGTACGATAAAATGCATCGAGCAATATTTTAATAGCCAATAATGACATAGGTTCAGAATAAAGCGAATGCGGGTATGGAAAATATTCGAGTGGTCGAGGCCATTAAGTCGCATATACGGCGGATCCTAAAAAAGGTCCCGTAATACAAATTTTATGTCCCATCCGTACGTGATAGCGTTTTTATCGGCCCAAGCTCTTTAGCAAGTCCTGATTTACAAATTTGTATGCGTGAAGATATTTTTCTAGTTGACCGCAATAATTTACTGAAAATGTTTGTATAGCTCTATTTACGTCAAATTCGCAGGTTTTTATGCTTGTGTTCAATTGTAAAATCATATAAAATATGAAAGGCAGTTTTGCAGTTTCTTTTTATATAGCGAATTCAATTTACCTATTTTAATTTGTTGGTTTTCTAATACAACTTGTATCAGTAGGTATAAACATAAATTTTACCTAAACATAAACATAATTTAAACCTTTAGAAAAGAGAAGTTTATTCCATTTTCGGGAACCAAAACAGTAATAATCCACCATTAAAGTGATTAATTCATTTCGTACATGAAAAAGGCAATCATTTTAATGATAGATAATTTGAAAATGTATCGAAGGTAGAAATTATTACTTTCATCGCGGGAAGTGCAATATAATCAACAGGCACTCAAATAGTCGAATCCATTTCGATACCAATAATTTTGCCATTTACGAGTTTTATGTAAGCTAAAAAGGATGAACGATTGTAGAATTTCGAGTTTTTGAAAGGATTTTTTTTTAAATCTTTACTAAGCTTTGAAAACGAAATATGGATACAAATTAATTGTATTTATTATGGTTAAGCTACGTTAAATTTAATAAATAATACTACTAGAATACGGAATTTTATAACAATTTTAGAATGAATAATTTAATTGAAGTTAGTTTCGTGAAGTTGATATTAAGGAAAAAGTGTTTATGAAACTTATTTTTATTGATATTCTAAAAAAACGTAATAGTTAACGTTTTTTTATAGTACCTAAGCATAATCTAGTACTTAGGTACTATACAAAACGATTTTTAAAAAAGCTTTATTCATTTTCTTATACCAGTCGTGTGCAGGATCTGAAGAAAGGCGAAATTCTAGACGGAATGAATGCGATCAAGAGAGCGGAAAGCATGGGGACATCCTTTGTATTTAAATTATGTATACGACCATAATATAACGCCAAAGTACTGCAGACGGAAGGCAGGATGCGCTATTCAAAATGTACCTCCACTAATGAGGGAGAGTGAAAATTTACCTCTTGAAAATAATTTCACTGCACCTATCTTTTAAACGTGCGCTACTTTTTTAATTTACTCATGATATACTACGTGTATAATGTATATGTTAATGTAGGTATTGCTACTGTGCTACAAACGCGCTTCTGCAAGAGACATTTGAAATTAGCCATTTTATTAAAATTGGCGTGATTTACAATCTTATGCATAATGCAGCCCTATAAGCAACTTTTAGTTAATATTTTCCATCAAATTAAAAGATAGATATAATATTGTGTTTAATAATCATTATGATAGCTACCACTCAAGTATCGACAGAATTTAAATATTATTGTTTGTTTTGGAAAAACAGTAGGCGGTTATTGTTCGACCGTGTTGTGGTGGATTGTTTCTTGTTACGAATGTTATTATATTGACTTAAATTATACATAAATATAATATTAATTTAAACGTATAATCAATTAAATATAATCGTGCACTTGTCGCACTAATTAGCGCATAATATACGCATTCGTGCACTGTGACTAATGAAAGGGAAGTCATTTTGACCGCAAAGCAATTAGGTTCAATGCCGAGGATTTGATATTTCCCTGATTTGTTAAGTATTTTTATATTTTATCTTTAATCCATACATTTTTACCTAACGTAAGAACCTCTTATGTCATACATGTTTTTAATTTAATATTACACACCTTAATATAATTAAACGGGCAATTCAGGAATAGGTTTAATAGATCAGGAAATACTAGATTTTTTCTTAAATAGCTTTATCAATTTTTGATGGTCTGTACCTGTTAACATTGCAAAATTTAATTTAATTTTTACCTTACTTGGAAATACATTATTAAAATTAGGTCCTATTAGCGTGTTCAATTTTGCAATTGCAATTGCAAGTGCAAGTGCAAGTGCAATTTTTATTAGGTATTATTTAAAAAATCCTAAATTCGTTTTAAATAAATTATGACTACAGTTATAATATACAAAAATGTAAAGCTGTGCATCGTCATATACACATGTGCATAATTTAGTTCAAAATAAATTAAACAGAACGCATTAACACTGGTTTCTAGGATCCTTATTATTCAGGATTTCAACAACAAAACACCCATTATAACGGTTAAACCACATATTGGTCACACCACAATATAAATTGTTGTATTTTACTATCATTATATCAATACATATTTAAATACATAACATAGATAATATATTACGTAGATTATATGCCTACTATATTATATGGTTTACATTCTCTACTTCATATGAAAGAAGATATTTTTGCTAACCTGTAACTTATTTAAAGCTCCGACAATTATTATAGTTCATAAACTAAAAGCTGGCGAGTGTTAGCTAAGTTTCTCAGACTTTGATAAACTTTTAATGACTATAGAGATCAGATAAGATATATTTGTAAGCTATGAAACCTAAATTATCTGTAATTATTATGCCGTTGTCTCTGATAAGGTATCAATAATTGGGTTCATTAAAATTCATAAATAATAAACCAAAAGTTAATCAATTAGGATTACATTGTATTAATACTAATTTCACCTGATGAACTTAGAATTCCATTCCTCACTAATCCACCAAATTATACGTAGTTACGAAACCTTGAAGTCGTAAAATCTATTTGCTTGAAACTAGGATTACCATCTAAACACACACAAGATTAATCGAATAATGCTGGCTTGTAGCACACATTCGTACAGATCCAATTTGGAGAGATTATGTAAAACATAGCAAATTGCGTTTGTTTATACAAGGACATGCCGCGGTAATAATGTCGTAAATGCTTTCCGAACAAAGCCACGGGAAAGTGACGTATATTAAAATTCCTTTATATCTCCCCACAAATATTCCCCATTTTTTACACTCGGATTATGGTTATACAATCTCGAACCCGATCACGTAAAGTATAAATTCCATGCATAGATAAATAGCATTTGAACGTTTTTCTTTTATTGAAATAAAATATTGTATACTTTTTTCGACAGATCCCAAATGATAACATTAAATGGAACCTGAAATTCGCAGTAAAAGAGGAAAATTTAGTTATATACAAATAAAGGCATTAAGTATTTGAATTGTTAGAAATAGTATAATTATTATAAAAATATTATCTGAATATATATAAATATTGTGTCACAATGTTTGTTCTCAATGGACTCCTAAACCACTTAACCGATTATAATAAAATTCGCACACCATGTGCAGTTTGATCCAACTTGAGAGATAGGATAGTTTAAATTTCAAATAGTTTTAGAGAAAGCGGGCGAAGCCGCGTGCGGTAAGCTAGTATAATAGTATATTTCACAAAGGGCGTAAAACATTATTGTCACTGTTCGATATCACATCTAAAATTTATTTATTTATGCTCTTAATTGACTCAATTCAAACCATCTAGGCCTAGTCTTTGCTTTATTTTCTTATTTCTAATTATACTAATTTATAATGCTAACCTAAGAGTGCCACTGCTCGATTTTGCAGCTGTGGTTTTTGTTGAAATAATTCTTATATTAATGTTACGCTTGATTATTAGGTTAAATAGGTTGCCTGTAAAAATTAGCAGCAAGTTTCTTCACCATAAACTATCGTATAGGTAAATAAAAAATTACCTGTATAATGATACGGAAGTAAACAGAGATTAAAGGATGTAATGTTCATCTAAATGTAACTGCTAGTAAATTACTCAAAGAAGTAGTAGTTTTATTCGAGTAAGTTTCTAGCGATGACCACTTAAGCCGTCCCAAAAAGGGGCTTTAGGGCCATCAAATTGCGTGCCATTAATAAAACAAATTGTCAGAAAAAAATTGAATTACGACCGATCTGAAATAGGGGAAAGCACGACCATTGCGCATGTATGTCACGCGTTGGATTATAAAAGCTTTTTCCAATTCTCTATTGTAGAATTTTCTTGTACAAGTCGAGCACGTAGGCGCTATATCTTCACTGTGCTCTTTTATTTTAACAAAACCCCCAACCCTGTCACCGTCGATTACTTTCCATTGTCTCCCCGCGACACGAAACCGTATCAAATTGGGAAATATTGAAAGAAAACGTGCTAAGAGGCTTTATTCTATGTGTTATCGGGAGGGTATCGGTTACCGTTTTGTTTTAAGGGCTGGGCCTGAATTGGAGGCTCCTCTATTGTAGTTTATTGGCGGATCGTAATAATAATAGTGGGTTTTATTTGGGTCATATTTCTTTATCGAACGAATTCCTAGTTGAATACATACATGAGTAAACAGACTTTCAATGAGTAAACAATAATCGATAAGTTACAAAGCAATTATTTTATACCGACCTAATGAAATAATTTAATCGATTTAGTTAAAATAGACAAAATATATGTTTAAAATTAATATTTAACCGAGGATAAAATAGCTTAACCGGAACTTGTCCAGATATTATGCATTAAGTTTTAATAAATTACCATTTTATAATTAATAACTTAAATACATTTATTTAAATTATATTGTGAGGCCCTTATACATTCATTCATATTGTATTATCCTTCTGCAAACAAATCATATAATAACGGGGCCAACCCAATATGAAAATTAGTGTACAGTAAATTATAATATTTGTCACGCACTGAATTACCAATGAGCATACTGTTGCTAAACTAATGCACCGCACGGTTATAAATCAACTCGACACATCAAATTTTGTCAAACGAACATTAATGCTAAATTCGAATATTACAGATTAGGCGGAGATAATTTCGGATCCAAACATCGCCACCTGAGTGGAAGTAATTCGAAGGAAACGCAAATAAAGCCATAAAAAGCAATCCACAGAATAACATTGCTTTTTTATATCCCATCCATACAATAGAGGGTACGCTATTTGTTCATACAAATCCGGAAAAAATAAACAGATATTAAAGGCTGCCGGCCGACCGCGTTTCCCGCCTCGCACATTAGAGTGCCCAAAAATGTACCATTCTTATTCAAATATTTCCGGCAATTTGTTTGTCCCATCGTTTTCAAAGGTAGGAAATAAGTTATGAAGCGGAAGAGAGTTTTTGAACAACACCTACGAAAGTAGATAATAAATAACCCTTAGTTATAAATATTCCACGGCTTATTCATTTCTGCACTAATCCACAGCCAGAAACGATCATCCAAATTATTTTCACACAAAATCGAAATCCACAAATTACTTTATCAAAACAAAACCTAAGCTATTACGAATTATTACAATGTAAATGCACTTAACGCCTGCTTAGCAAACGTTGGGGGTATTTTGTAAAATAACAATTTGCACATACATTGAATTCTCTTGGCACCTCTCCGAGGCTCGCGTGCCTAGCTGGAGGACTCAATACCACTCCAGCATACCACGGTGCCAACTGAGCAAAAATTAAATTCCTCAAGAGGACGATAAATTATTGAAAATGCGCCGTTTTTGTTCTATTATTGCAAGAAGAAAGCAATGGACAAACAATGCAGTGTTTCTAATAGATATTTAGAAACATTTTAATACTGAATTTGCGCATTTAATACAGTAGGTACGTGAATTTTTAACTGTAAGTAGGATACAGTTAAAAATTAACGTTTAGTAAAAAAAACATTTTTTGTCATATAGATAAGTCACTCTTATATCTTATGTGATTAATATCTGTTTCCCCGTAAATGTATCTAAAGCCAAATGACAATGATTTATGTACCTTTCAAATTCCGTTTCGATAAGACTTTTAGTAAAAATAAAATAACCTTGGCACAAGTGGTTATAACTGGGTTATTATTGGCTATTTAATAAAATTATAATAACCAATTAGTCTAGTTAATGTGTTATTTGCAAAATTTACCTTCAGGTACTTTTCGAACATTTAACTATCGACCGTTTTCATCTTAATTAGCATCTAATAAATATTTATAATAAGGAGAAGCATTTTCGATACAATTTGAACATTGTTATTATTTTCTTTGAAAGGATTGCTTTGTATAAAGTTAACATTGGAACAAAACAAAACAATATCTAGAGTATATTTTAAAGGTGAAAATTAATAAACTTGGTATAATTATTATTAGTTTATCTACCACAAAAACCCTTATAGTATTTGTATTTTAAAATAAATTGTTTATGTTTATCACTACATAGTATAAAACAAAGTCGCTTTTTCTGTCCCTTTGTCCCTTTGTTACGCAACGGATTTTGATGCGGTTTTTTTAAATAGATAGAGTGATTGAAGAGGAAGGTTTTAGGATATAATTTATTAGGTTTTAACAAAGGGGCCGAAGTCGCGGGCGGTAAGCTAGTACAATACACACAATGTTTTAGTCTGATATTAACTAAGTTTTCGTTTCCAAGTATCTATCAACTGCTGTAAACTTGTAACCTATTTTCCGGTTTTCCACAATCATAATGACTCATCAATAAATGAAAACCAAACATATCACCTAAAAAATGTACTAAAAGTATATATAGCCGTATAAAACAGAAAGGGTGTATAATACGAAAACCTTTATCGGATAAAAAGGGTAAGAGGTAGAAATTGGTGTCCGCCATGTGAAGTGTTTGCTAAGCGACACGCGTCCCACTCGACGTAATTCCTGTAAGGACTATGATGTTAAATGTATTGGGATTCACTGACAAATTAATCGATATTAGTAATATGTACCTTATGTATATTTTATGTTTTAATGCGAATATATTTCGTAACTAAGGTAGTGTAAAGATTTTTCACGGATTTTAAACGTGAATGTAAAATTAGCACGCTCGCTGAGAAATGTGCGAAAATTTGGTAAAATTAAGATTTGTTTTTCATTGTCTGTTCAAAGATTGTTTTTGATTATAAGTGATAATTTAACATGAGTATTTGTTGCCTTGGTATATTGAAACCAACCTATACTCTCAATTACTGAAAGTTATGGCAAAAACCATAAAGTGTTACAATGTAGAGTTAGTAATAAGTATCGTATAATAAAAATATATAAATTGGATCAAGTATTTTCTTTCATTGAAATAAACAGTGACACTTCTACTGAATCGAGATTAAATAAATATAAATGTCATGCGTTCTACAAAAAAAAAAATATGTCACCCCATTTGCTTTTTTAATAATTCGTACGAGTATTATGTTTTCCAAAAGGGGAATGTGATTTATAAAGCTAAGCCCAAATCCGGCTGTTATAATAAAAATACTGAACCTACAATATTTATTTATAAAGGAATGTTTGCTCTAATGGCCCGAATGCTACGCGGTCTAATTAATTAGCCAACAACGATTAAAAATTTAAAATGTAATTGTGTTTTAGTACGCACAGGTCAATTCATGGGGGCAACTTCGTTAGTTTAGTGATAATATTTTTTATGAAATAATATTATATACCTTTAATAAAATCTTTAATCAATTAAAACAATATTTAACCTCATTTATAATAACTATAATAATTAATATCGCAGGCACATGCCAAAAGGTTACCAAATTCTTCAAGTTGTATCTAAGATACAGTAGAAATACAAGGGATAAAAATACATATTATATTCCAAACAATTGGCAAAGAGTACATTTAGAATTCTATTCCGTAAAATTGACAGAAAAAAAAAACATCATCCCTTTTCCCGTTAACTGCAAAAACAAGCCCACGCTAATGCTTAACAGAGACCTCGTATTTCACTTAAATTCTGCGAGAGTATCGACTGAGAGGCGTTTATTAGAAAATTAATGTTCCCACCCAATGCATTAGATTTCGTGTTAAAGGTGGATCGACGGGGACTCTTTACGAGGATTTATGGCGTCCCTTGGTGGAATCGAGTTCAGTACTAGACAAATTAGCTGTCTCACGATTGACGAACGAGCGCGTCGGGTTGCAAGCCATATTATGGAACTTAATGGGCTGATTCCGATTTAATTATGACTGAAGTTCATTGGAAAACTAAAATTGAGATTGTAATGAAATGTTATGCAAGTTACTACCTAATTGCTAACGTTATTATTTGTATTATCGATGTTTATTTTTTACTGTTTATGTAATTATGTATTGATAATGACAGTTACTGCACATTTTTAGAATTATATGCTCTTTGCCAAGTTCCCACCGTAAGACAATTGTTTATTCTCAAAGTTGTTCTGAGGAAGCACTCAGACACTGTGTATGACTTGGACTTTATAAATACTAGGCGCAGAAACGACAGGGTATGCGTTATTAATTATCGCAGAACAGCAATAGCTAGTCGCCACTATCTTTTCATAAGTTCTTTAATCTACAATAAAATTAATCAAGTCCTCAATATTTACCCACTCTGTCATTATAAGCTAAAAACCATACTCTTAAATTGGCTTCTATCCCTCTCGTATGATGAAACTGAACTAATTATTAAAACCACCATCTAAACTTCTACATTTCTCACTCACAAACTCACATAATCTCACTCTCGCATACTCACACACATAACATTCTCACACTCTCTCACAAACACATACCTGCACATGTTTGTCTTTTTAATTTTGTATAAATCGTCTTGCTTACTTTTATCATTACTTTGTGTCTCTGTTTTGGAGATATGAATGTTAAAATTTGATTAGTGGAACTACTAATGTTTGGAGGTGGGCGTTGGCACCTGTGCCGCAGCTTATTTAAGCTTTTATGGGTGCCATCGTGCATAAAGTTTTTGTAATGTGTTGTTGTGTTCCAAATAAACAATTTTGATTTTTTGATTTTTTTAAATTTGTTACTATTTGTTTATTTTATTATTATTTTATTCATTTGTTTTGTATTACCTATTTGGTTTCTATTGCATATTTTTCTGATAAGCATATTCAGTTTATAGCTTGAAATTATGAAAAATCTTTATGATTTTCCATTTTCCGACGCAAAAGCAGCTTCAACGCTCCAGTCTGAAATTAAATTAAATTCGTTTATTTTCTTCATAAACATCGTATAGAAATGTCTCGTTTAAAGTGTCAGTAGCAAGAACAATAGTTGAAGCGATCGCTAAGTGCTGTTGAGGAGTCACTGGGCAATGTCGGAAACAAAGCCAACAACTTTCTCGGAACTGGCTTTGATGGGAATTGTGCATGTGTTTTTATTTATCTTTCTTAAATTTTTATTATTTAGAATTTTCAATGAAATTTGTATTAAATGAGATTTTTTATTGTAGCATATGATAAATAGGGAAATAGTAGTTATTGATACCATACAAGTAGGTACATGGTTATTAAGAGTTCTGATAGTTTAGACTGTTTAGATAGTAGATACCATGCAGTTTACTTATAAAACTATACATATTATGTCATAAAAGATTATATGAAAAGCTAAAGGTATATATCTTCTCTTAATATATAAAAATCTCGTGTCACAATGTTTGTCCTCAATGGACTCCTAAACCACTTAACCGATTATAATAAAATTCGCACACCATGTGCAGTTTGATCCAACTTGAGAGATAGGATAGGTTTCATCCTGGAAATCCCTCGGGAACGGAAACTATGCGGGTTTTTCTTTGAAAACGCGGGCGAAGCCGCGGGCGGAAAGCTAGTAGTAGTAAAAGCTATACCTATATTTCTAGTGTATTGTTCAAATGGTGCAAAGAGAAGGGGGGTTGATTGATTGAGTGGAAGAGTAATAATATATGTCGAGTTTACCCAGCTTAAGTGGAATCCGGGAACATTGCGAGAAAGTGAGATTTACGATAACTAAGTCATTCTTTAAATTTTTTGAAGCTGATTTTTATCTTTATTCTTTAGTTTATGTGTGTATTAAAAGAAGCGTAAATTCCAAACCCACACCTTTCATAGAAAATAGTATGAATACGATGCAAAATAACTTTCAAGCTGACCTTTTCTAAGCGGCTTAGCTATCTGAAAGGAATTCAGTCCCGCAAAATAAAGACTGACAATAGTGCAGAATACAGGCATTGTTCACGCAATCTTTGAGCAAATAGATGTATTTAAAAAACTGTGGAATATTTCAGTGTAGAGCAGACTTGGATATTTTTATTTCAGCAAAACTGATAGAAAGCAAGATCATGAAGCTTCATTTGTGGTTTATGTTTATACTAGCTTACCGCCCGCGGCTTCGCCCGCTTTGTCTAAAACCTAATAAATTATATACTAAAACCTTTCTCTTGAATCACTCTATCTATTAAAAAACAGCATCAAAATCCGTTGCTTAGTTTTAAAGATACAAAGGGACAGAGGGACAGAGAAAGCGACTTTGTTTTATACTATGTATTGATTAATAATTTATATGCAGATAAGGCTAAGTATAAAGCTTATTCTATTTATTTCTTATTCTTTCGGAATATCATTGTCGTCAATTAATATAAATGAAGCTACAAACCAGTAAGATAGACTACTCATAATAATTATTTTTGTCGACATTTTTATCGTAAATTTCGTACTATCTCAAATAGAGAATAATATAGATTTCCATTATCGTTTGTATTATCCTTACCTACATGTTACGCAATGGTCAGTAACAAAAATGATATAAGTAACAGGTTAGCTGGCAATAACCTTGTATGCATCGTGAAGACAATCACCTGCATACTTAGTCGACGCACCCAGGACGTGAGTTATCGAGGGAGCCACGGAGGAAGGTCGACTCGTCACGTCTTAGGTTAAGGACAGAAGGGCCAGGTGATTTTATATTCGACCTTTATTTTGTGGGAACAGTAACTTTTGAAAAGATTTATTTTAAATTCAAAAGATAACGATTCAAAAATTAAACATTTATTAGTTAGACGACAGAAAGGATGGTAGCGGTAAGGTTAAGTGTATATATTGCAAATGAAGTACATATTTAGAAACAGAACAGCCTATTGCAGTATGTTACGTAATAACAGATTAGGCGTGCTTTTGGGTATTGTTGAAATTTTATAAGATGTTGTACCAGTTTATATTGATTTGAATAAACTGGTTTTTTTTTATTTTTACCCAAATATTGAATAATATAATAAAATCTACATCTCTTAAAAATGGACTTCACCTACTAGACTAATATTATTTTGCAAATCGTGAATGTAAATATAACCACGTAATAAACGTAGCAACATTTTTCAACCATAATAATATTATTCAGTTAATTATTACACGACATGAATTATGAGATTTTCAGGTTTACTTACTAGCATTAACATATTTTTCTCGTTAAATGTGCCTCAATAATTGCATTAAAAAATGCGTTAACTTTCAGAATAAACCAGCATGCTTTTTATTTAATTAGGACTTATCTTTTATATATTTCCATGTATTAAATAATGAATAAATAAAGTCATTTTTAGGTATGGGTAATAAAAGTATATGCAAACGAAAAAACGAACCTTCAAACATCAAACTTATATTTTGATTTAAATAAAGTTTTTCAACTTAATTTGATAGAAAAAATAAAGGTCGAGCATGGAACAAATTGGCGGAGGCTTGTCTTAATAACAAACCGTGATCTAGTGTTATGGAATAATACATTTACATAACTGATGACTAATTAGCCCTTTCTATATTCAGATATACTTGGTATTTAATTTTAATACTATTGAATACAATATTATCTGTATTCAAATGTTATATTTGCTAATGTGATCTTCATTATTTCATATACTACAATTTGACTAATTCGTTCGTGTCAGCCGTCGTCCACTGCTGGACAAGTATTTTTAGACTTCCTAAGACTTTCTCAGTATTTTCCACCACGTCTGGTCATTGCGGCCTGCATTCAGCGGCTCCTCGCCTCTCGGACCAGGTCGTCTGTCCACCTTATGAGAGGTCGTCCCACATTTCTTCGCCCAGTATGTGGTTTCCATTAACTAATTAACTGTAAATAAATTAAAAATACCCCTTAAAAGGACATAGTTTAAGAAAAATAAAGAAAATAAAATAAAGAAAGAATACTATAAAAACAAAGTGAGATACCTATGCAAACAACGTGTTTTTATTAGGTAATTGAAGCTATGAAACAATGAGGTTTATTAGCCTCCCTAAATAAAGGCAGAGTTTAATCTTAAAGTCCTTCCTGAAGAAACGGTTTTTTAGGAAAGTACCTTAATTAATAAGATGTTAGGGCTGTTTAGACGCGAGTAATGTTTGAAGTACGACAGGAGCGTTCGTTAGGAAAATGAGGGGAATGAACTGACACGGAAAAATACCCTTGGCAATTTATTCGACACCTATCCGAAAGTAAGTGACCCAGAGAAAGATTAATCAGGTTAAGAAAAAAGTATGAAACGTGAATGTAGAGCGAGGTTGATGAAGATTCGATTAAATTAATTAACCTAATTGCAGTTTTTAATAAAGGTAATAGCGATGCGAGGTTTAGCGTAATGTATCTTTGCAAATTATTCCTCGTCATAATATAGAAGTGTATTAATTGTGAATGAAGTTTTCACTGCGAAATGATGAAATGTATTCCAAAGATTTTTTATCTTTTTATTTCCACGTTCTTGTTTATGTTATGATTATTATGGGTCGTATGAATGAACATTAATAATAATATAAGCGAATAATTTTTAAAACACGAAATTAAAAACATATTTTTTAAATTAAGTTTGTTTTGAAGACAATTTAATTAATTCATTAATTATAAGAATATATGAATAAACCATATATGTAGTCCTATTTTATATCGGATTCTAATTTCCTGCACTGGGGATCGAATCGAACCAAGATCGATCAGCATATAATCCATTGTTCATAGGAACCGTTAAAATTCTTAAACAAAAATACGAAGAGCTGTTTGTACCCTCCACATAACACAAACCCATTCCCATTTCCAATAATAGCAAATAGTTCGTCTATCAGACAATAAAAATATGGTAATTTTACGAAGTGTCATTTTGTACCGCTAGTGTCGAGTCCCAAACGAGAGTGATAAATTTGTCAGGTAGCTGTGCGTGTTCAGAATCCGCGTCTGTGCAAATCGTCCGAAATATTGTATGAGATTGAAATGTGCGGCTTCGAGGGAAATTACGCACTACAGTGTCATGAGGGACGCTACGTTCCATTAGGGTTGCGACCCCCCGATATATTATGAATAACAGATGTTTTTACATTCGTGATGCAATTTGCGTTGTATTGAAAACAATTCGTCATGCCTATGCCTTTGATTGATTCGGATTTCGATTTTTATGGAGAAGACAATGGGTATGCTAAAAAGCAAAGAATGATATTTAAATAATATTACAAATACGTATTTACAAATTACTCTCAAGCTATATTGTAAGAAGTACTTACACAAAACAATTGTGTCACAATGATACTATAGCTTCATAAAATAAACTGTAAAGCAGCGTCACTTTAAAGTAGGCGACTCGTACGACATTATTCTTTTTAGCGCTGATATATCGCCGGCTCTTTGTCTACGATGTCCGTATGTTGCTCACTTGGACAAATTGTCGACTACATGTGTTTATTATTAGATGCCTGTTTAGCTTTGTGTTGACGTCTTTTACAATCTGATGAAATAGCTTTATTGGATGTAATTGAACGTTTTACATGCACGTGATGATTTTTACAAAGAAAATAAATAAGCATAATAGTTCAAGTTATGTGTATGAACAACGTATATTAACATGCCAACGTACTCGAAAATTATTTGATTTTTTTGTAGTTGAATGTGATTTGAAAAGCTCACTTTTTCCTTAACCGACATCTATTTCAAATGAAATGTTCTCTTGTTTATTTTTAATAGTTTTTAAATTTCCTTCTAAATTTACATTACATTTCTCAGTATAATTAATCCACACAATGTACCACGTGCAATATATATTCGTAGATTGTCACTGCATTTAGCTCAGCCAGTTTATAATTAAAGCGGTACCTGTTTAGATTGAACTGTGTTATTCTAATTAAGTCTGGGTCTATTACCTAATTTAGGAACCGAGATTGCCCGCCGGGAACACTGTCGCATTTGGCAGCGCTGCCGCTGAAAGCGCATAAATACTCATTCGCTTTACAAATTGCTTTTAAAATATGTTTTATAGAATGTTACTTGAATATAATAGTGGTGATACTTATCCTTCCTTCTTATTTACGTTAGTAAATTTTGTTTCGTAATTCCAGTAAATATTCCTAAAAAGTTAGATCGCAGTATACAATTAAATATATATAATAACCAAATGAAATATTGCGTTTGTCGGCATGATCCCAAGGGACAAATAAAAGCGAAAGAAAAATAATCCCATCAAGGTTATATTTAAGGTACAAATCCCAAATGCATTAAAAATGAATGCAGAATTAATTGGTGAAGTGTTACGTCACAAAACAGCATTTGGCTCGAAGGCAGCACTATATAAGTTTGAAAGTAGATTGCTTCTAACCAAATGCACTTGGCAGAACATTTGCTGACCGAAACAAGGAATGCATAAGGAATTATTTTTGTGTGGATTTGAGACAAAATAAATATTAGCATGTCAATACGAGATAAAGTTTAATGCAAATTATTATCAATAGGATACTGGAAAGTAAAATTGTATATCTATAATTTTTGTAGTAGGTTTCATAATATTATGAGGACATTATTATTGTTTTACTTTCGATAAAAAATAAAAGAAAATGTAAGAAGTTTAATACAAAATGAGTAAACTGCAAATTACTGAAATATTTTTGCGAAGGTCCAAAGGTATCCCAAATATGCTGCCAAAAAATAGTTCCCCGACAAACATTCTGTGGAAAATTGTTCTAACAGCGTTACAGAAATAAATTGTGCTTACGATACATCTAGCTTTATTGTTGCTGAAAGTCTCGGGCGAAGCATTATTCAGTTTTATGTTTACTATGAAATTATTAGTCGACAGCGAGGAGCGCGGGTTGTTAACGACATTACATGCTAGCATAACTTCATTGTTTCACTCATGTCAGTGATACGCAGAACGGATTTGTTGTGGGGAATTTTGTTACGTTTTATAAGTAAGGACGCGAGTTCTAAAATTTAATATTGGCTGCTTTAAATGCGGATGCAAACGAGATTCATGCATCGCGTAAGTGACGAGCGTAATGTGTTTTATGCCTGAAGTAGGAGTTGCATACAATTAGTCTTGTACTAAAATCATTCGTCGAAGGAGTTTGTAATAAAAAAGTATAGCTATAATCTGTGGCTATAATCGTGCTCAAGAAGCTTATATCTTATACACTGGAGATTGCACTATGACCATTGACTTGTCACAAGAAAATATAACCTTGAATGACGTCAGTGTTGTTTTTTGTCTCTTTCTGTGGGTGACCACACTGGTATATTCAGGATTTTTCGAAATAGAAAAAAACTAAAAATCATGGTCTATAAATAATAACGACATATATTTTTATCAGTATTAATTATATTATAATATTACTGGCCATACTTTATAGGTACATACAATTTTAATTGGTATAGAATGATAGTTTTAAATAACTCTTGGCTACAAAGCCTGGATATATAGCATTAACATCCTTTGTATATAGAGGAAAGTTGTTTTTTGCATCA
Source organism: Colias croceus (assembly GCF_905220415.1). NCBI lineage: Eukaryota > Metazoa > Arthropoda > Insecta > Lepidoptera > Pieridae > Colias > Colias croceus. Next base: position 3,979,022 of record NC_059541.1, on the reverse strand, counting down.
GATGCTGTTTACCAAATTGTAAGCTACTCAGGATCTTCTTTTTAAACGCGTTGCTTCGACGGGTCAATTTCAAGCCAAAATCATCAAAGAAAAACTGTTTATAATAAACGCCTTGCACAAATTTCAGCTAACTTTACAAAGTTTATTTTTCAAAAGGTATTTTTTTCTGGGTCGTAATCCTCAGTAATTTTACCCTTGATGGGCACATATATTTCTTTTTATTTTACTTTTTGGAAAGCTGAAATACCTAAAACAAAAAATATGAGGTAAGTTAAAAAAGTATAAATTTCAATGTAAAAACGAACAATCTTATAACTACATGTGAGTGCAATACCGATGTCGAGTGTTGTTTCATTACTAGTAAAAATCTTGAAAATGGTGTTCTAAATTTCATCATAATATTGTAATTACAATATATTCTCTTCACTATCCATAAAAACTCGTCATCATGGTTACCTTACTTGTTAATTTTGTTTATTGAAAACTTGTTGAAAAATGATAAAGTATTAGGAAAATAACAAATTTAACATGAATGCTTTCTAAAATGATGCAAAATTTTACAATTTTTGCCATTGAAATGATTCTAAACAGGTAAATGCAAGAGTATTGAGGAATATTGTAAATAACGTAAATATACACTTGCCTGTGAAATTCTATGCCAGAATTTGGTGTCCAAACACTTCTGCAATTTTGCACAATACAATGCATTCTTTATATTCGGAAAATATTCATTAAATAAGCAACAATATTAACTTAAATATTCGAAGCGACGCAATTTTTTTGACACTTATGCCATATTGTCAAAGTGAGAGTTGCTACAATTTTATTATGGTAACTACTCATAATCAGGGAGTATCGCTTTTTAATAATTGGTCCAGGTACTTATTTTATTTAGCATAAATAATAATTGTCTCATCCAACAATGCTTCTGAATGACGTTGTTGGCAATTTATCAACAAACTCATGTACAAAAACTAACCTTTTGCACAGAATATTACGGCATACATAGTAGCCTTGGGAAAACTTCGTATTAACAGTGGCAATACCAAGTTAGGTGTGAAAGTGATATAACACAACAATTTTCTTGTTACACGTCAAATGTTCATACCGAAATCTCCAGTGTATTAGATATAAGCTTCTTGATCGTGCTCATGATGGTTTTTGATAGATGACATTATTGTCATTTCATTATGTCCAAATTTTAGTTAAAGTAAAAATTGTTTGTTATGATTTTCAACAACAATGCTAGTTTACAAAGAACCTGAAGAATCTTTAACCCAGAAGGTGTTGTATTATGGGATATTATTTATCGTAACTGTGTACATGGCGAAATTTCTAAAGTTCATCGTAGGTCAACGATTGGATTGTCCTTTCTTAAGAGAAGGTCTACGGGTCTGCAACATTGCACCAAATTTTAATCCTTTTAATAAGCCTGAAGGAAACAACGAAGAGAGGAAACACAGAAAGCGCCAAAGGAGAAAACGGAACAACATTCGAGTATTACAAGATCAATGGTCGTCTGACAAACCATGTTACATACGCGAGATTCAAGACAATCAATAACTGATTAACATTTTGAGTGTTATATTTTCCTCGTAAAGAATAAATAAAACTCATAATATTGTGTCGTAAAAGTTTATCAAGCAATTAAAAGTTTAGTAAACACGAGTTTAGCAAATTTTAAGTGATCTCGAAAATGATGCGTCATTGTTGTGAGAGAGATTCTCTTCAAGTATTTCTTTTTCGCGAATACCTGATTTTGCAAGTTTCTTTTACCCGCCAACTTTTCACAGCCTTCAGCTTTTCCGTAGCGAAATGACTTGTTCATTTTATAAAGTTAGACAATGCTGTTTTATGGACAATAACGTAAAGATGAGAAACGTTTTATTCAAGCGGCAAAATTATTGCTTGTATTGCTTATTTAAATGACAGAACATCTTTAAATCAAAAAAGATATTCACAACAAATTTACTATTAACGATTATATTGGAAAACACTAGCTACCGATTTCAATTATATGCCAAAATTAGGAATACGAAGGCGGGATTCACTAAAAGTATTTGAATAACGTTAGGCTACGTTCGTAAATATTCATTTAGGGCCAAATATCGTTCATCTCTACGTAATTACTCTATTGCACATAATTTCTTGTACTTGTTTGTAAAGAGACGGGTGTACCTATTTAGTTAGAGAATTGCTACACCTAAAATGTGTCCGTTATTCTGTAATTTGTAAATACCAAACATATTCATGTTTAGTACACAATTACTTATAATGTCGTAACTCTATTCTTAATGCTATTATATATGCTTGTTCATGTTTAGATTTAAAAATGAATAATAAACTTAACAATATCAACAAAGTCCCACTACAAATATATTACAATGCAATTTTGTCACGAGAAAGAAGGCACATTAGGGAACTCCGCTTAAACGCAAAACTCGCTTAAAGTTAAAATGCAATGTAAATGCATTCATTTCAAACTATGTTAAACTTACATCTACAAAAAGTTCGCGATATGATCAAGAACTTGTGTAGAAGTAAATTTTAAAAGAGCATTTATTACGTTCTAAATACTCACAAGTTTTCATGGTTGGAACAGTTTAAACTGTGACCACAAAGCAAGATTTAAGCGCTCGGGAGGTATACCGAGTTGAAGAAACGAGCCGTACTTAATTGCACCGTACTATTTTGCGGAACGTTACTTAGGATAATTAACCCCAACTAAGAAATGAAAATGAGAACGTGCAGCGCGAAAGCAAAATTCTACAGTTCGAGAATTGTGTGCATTTTAGATTCTAAGTTGTTCTTTTACTGATTGTGACTTTATTAATGATTTTATAAAACTGGCAATCTTTGCAGTGTTTTTTTTACCATAGTTTATTTGTACCTACTCTATGCAGTAAAAAAACTTTTATCCATTACATGAAACGTTTTCGAGTTCTTTGAATATACATGCCTGAATGTACACATTTAAATTTTCATTTTGATTATTAATTATTAGCTTGCCAACCGCCTCGCACAAATATTAAAGTAATTACAAACTATATACATATATACCTATTTATACTTACAGACTAGATTATAAACTATACGGTAACGATCTAATTTCTGAATCTGTAAAACATTTGATAGCTTTATTCTACAAATTCGTTGGTCGAATAACATTGTAGCAATCCGTAAATAAACTATAAAGATTTGTTATCTACGTTACTGAATTGACTTTAAATTTATACGAAATTGTGCCGTCAATTATTTTAAAATATTTGTTAGGAGACCATTAGCCGGTAACAAGCTAAACTTGTGTCGAGTGTCTGTGACAGACAAGAAATTGCGGTCGCCGTGATAGCGCGACCACTGCTGTGTGTGACATCGCCAATATTTCGATTATTGTACGATAGCAGAAGGCTTATATCTTCTTCTCTATATATATATAAAAATTCGTGACACAATGTTAGTTACCAAACTGCTATGAAACGGTAGTGAATTGGCCAGTTTTGCATACCCCTAAGTGATAAGTGTTTTAGGCTGAAATGAAAGGTTAAGACAATTTTTAATACATTTGAGTAGAACTGTTAAAAATAGAATAGAAGTAATACTGGGAGCAAAGGAAGCAAATAGAAGAAATAAACGGAGGTTTATTAACTACACAATTTTAAAATTTTACCAGATTTTATTTGTCTTGAAAAATTTTGTATAACGCTAGTTTTTAGGTACTGTGGTGTACTTCTTTCATAGCTATTCAACAATTATTCTAAAAACTGAAAATAACCATATTAAAAAAAAGGTAATATATTCAGAATATCCGTTTAATGATATTCAAACTCAACGTCGAATACTATAAAGCGTCCCCATTATGATAGTGCATATGCAATTTGAACTTATTTGCATATCGCTCTGAAGTTCACTGTCGAAGACTATTATAGCCCGGTAATGGCGGCAGTAGGAATCACTTTTGATGACATATTTTGAATAGTTCTCAGCATATTATAATCTTCGAAGATTCACTTGCAGTTTTTCGTAAATCGTGTCTTTTTCGAAAATATCTTTAAGTCAGATGGATTTTTTATTGTATGTGATATTAATCATAATCATTATCATTATTTTATTCTCTGAAAAAGCAAAATTGAATACAAAATATAAGAACATTATAAATATACCTACATTGGACATGATACTAAAAAGATAACATCAACTGCAGACCTAAAACTACATATTATAAAATGTGTCTTTATTGAAACGAGATTTTCGTTAAAAAATTAATAACAAGGTAGTTAAAGATATTAAAATATTATGCTGAAGAAAATATTCTTATTTCCACTCAACGATTTCTGCTACGCTTCAAAAACCGAAGGCGTTCTAAACGCAAAGACAATCTTGATGGGTTTTACTCGTAAGAACCTTAGATCACTGAGTGGAATAAGCCAATAAGTGCATTGAAACGAAAGAGGAAATTCAATTAACGGTTGCCTAATTGAAGGCGTGTTTAAGGTAACCTTTGTTACGTACTTTACAAGGCTTACAATTTTTTTTCTTATATTAATATAAAGATTTTGTGTTACTTATGATTAGAGAACTCTATTATTGTTGTTGTTGAAAGTAATGCTGCAAAAAATGTATTCCAATTTTATATGTTACGGCGACGCACCACTTGAACTAGAATAAATATTAATTACCAGCTGTTCCCCGCAGTTTCACCCGCATTGCTCCGCTACTGTTGGTCTTAGCGTGATGATATATAGCCTATAGCCTTCCTCAATAAATGGGCTATCTATCACCGAAAGAATTTTTCAAATCGGACCAGTAGTTCCCGAGATTAGTGCGTTCAAACAAACAAACAAACAAACTTTTCGGCTTTATAATATTAGTATAGTGTTATAAATTAATTCCCAACTGGCAACCCGAACCGAGTGGGTGTTTATAAAAATGAGTTGAACAGCAGATTTGACACACTTTCCGTTAGGCTCTCGGACGTAACGGTCGTTATTGTTGTGCTTAGTTGTGTTAATAATTATTTTGAGTCGATTATTATTTGATTGTTGAAAGTAGACATATAAAGTCATTTTGTAAGGAATAAGACCTTTCTAGGTTGAATTTAAAATCGTTAAGATCAGAATTGGGATTGCCACGCGTTTTAGACCGTTTGCCATCTAAATTTAGTGCAAATTAGTTGTTGTTCAGTTCAGTTGTTCAGTGTTGAAAGAACATTATCTCAACCGTAGCGTAATAACGTCCGTTGCGTCCTGTGAGCGGGTGTCATTAAGTACCTTGGGGTTATTGATTAGTCATGGTCAGGTTAGGCCGAGTCGGGGAAGCAAAGTTGTTAAGAAAATAACTAGTTGCTATGATGATAACAGGTCTTACGGGACAGTTCTCAACATGCTACGTGTTGAAGGAGGCAACAAGGGTTCCCAGTGGTTCGATGTGCTGTGCGCTGGCAATGGCACGTGCGCTGCACATCCACTGCACCGCTGCTGTTGCTGACAACGGGCTTCCGGGCTGCTTGCAACCAATCTACGGCGCCGGGATGCCTGCGCGAACGAGAATCGACGGTAGCCACTCACCGCTGCTGTCGAAGACTTTGTGTTTGTGGTGCTATTGTTTATAGACCACTTAGAGAACATACGAGGGTATGGGTCTCTCCGTTTTGAAAGCTTGTGGTGCTATTGTTTATAGACCACTTAGAGAACATACGAGGGTATGGGTCTCTCCGTTTTGAAAGCTTGTGGTGCTATTGTTTATAGACCACTTAGAGAACATACGAGGGTATGGGTCTCTTCGTTTTGAAAGCTTGTGGTGCTATTGTTTATAGACCACTTAGAGAACATACGAGGGTATGGGTCTCTCCGTTTTGAAAGCTTGTGGTGCTATTGTTTATAGACCACTAGAGAACATACGAAGGTATGGGTCTCTCCGATTTGAAAGTTTGTGGTGCTATTGTTTATAGACCACTTAGAGAACATACGAAGTTATGGGTCTCTCCGTTTTGAAAGTTTGTGGTGCTATTGTTTATAGACCACTAGAGGACATACATAGGTATGGGTCTCTGTTTTGAAAGTTTGTGGTGCTATTGTTTATAGACCACTAGAGAACGTACAAAAGGTATGGGTCTCTCCGTTTTAAATTTTTGTGGTGCTAATGTGTTTAGGCCACTTAGAGAACATGCAAAATGTATGGGTCTCTGTTTTTTTACAGGTTGTCTCTTATGAGAGCACTTGGAGCCACTGTCGTTACGACGGTGTATTACATTTTGAGTTTTATCTATATTCGTGTTAAGTCTGAAGGTATCTAATTCTGTAATAAGTATTTGCTTTTTAATACACCTTGTTTATGGCCGCTTGAGTGCACGCTTGCGTCCATGGCACTGGTAATGGTAAAATAGAGATGAACGTCATTTTTCGTTCCCCTGCATAAGATATACGCTTCAGGCTATAACGCGAAACTAGGTTGATCGCTAACAATTTTCCTTTGTTTCTGAGACAGCGCTAAGACGATGATGATGATGATGACGATGATGGATGGATCTGATGCTAGTGGTGGAAGTCATGCTGCGGTCGAGGACGCCGCACTGTCAGGAACGGCCGTGTTATAAATTAATTCCCAACTGGCAACCCGAACCGAGTGGGTGTTTATAAAAATGAGTTGAACAGCAGATTTGACACACTTTCCGTTAGGCTCTCGGACGTAACGGTCGTTATTGTTGTGCTTAGTTGTGTTAATAATTATTTTGAGTCGATTATTATTTGATTGTTGAAAGTAGACATATAAAGTCATTTTGTAAGGAATAAGACCTTTCTAGGTTGAATTTAAAATCGTTAAGAATAGATTATTATGAGGCATATCCCATAAATAATATTTGAGTTAATGATAAGGAAGCTTTATATCTCTATCTCGCAATGCGTAAACAATTACATAGTAAAAATATCACTACATCTGTCTTTAATAGCATAGGAATAACTCATAATATACAGAGACATATAGGTTACTATATTATATTATATCAATTAGCAAACCCGAAAACGCATAGAATTTCATCAATCAATAAATCTAAACTATTAACTGGTTTATGTTACGGTGGAGTAGGTAAGTGATTTGTTAGCTCTTGGGAAATCTGGTGTATGTAAATGAAGAAATAACACCAGTTAATATAGAGCCAAATTCAAGAATGTTATATTAACGATTAGTAAGGAAAAACTTGATTTGAATTACGATAAATCCGTCAAATGTTTATTGTGTGGTAAACATTTGACGGATGTTTGTGTAATTACAAACTAAAGGAACCGTAAATTAATAGTAGGATTTTAAAAGCTTTTACTTGTTGTAAGTACTTTACTTATACTACTTTAGTATTTAATCATCTTCATTATTAATTATTTTTTTTATGTAGGTACAATAAATACATAAAGAGTTTGAGCTATTGCTCAATGGAATGATATTTTATTCCAATTCAAAAGTCATTATTCAAAACGTATTTAAGAATAAAATAATTATTCGTCATCATATTTTAGTAAGAAATGTGGATATCCAAATTAATAAAACAAGAGCAGGAAAATAATCCCATTCCGACAGGAAAATGTTCGATGGAAAAAATATTCCAACACAAACAACCACAAAGATGCGTATTATTATCTAAATTTTCTTTATAAATTGGATATTACCTAGAAGGTATATCTATAGATACTAATATTATAAAGCTGAAGAGTTTGTTTGTTTGTATGTATATTTGTTTGAACGCGCTATTCTCAAGAACTACTGGTCCGATTTGAAAAATTCTTTCGGTGTTGGATAGCCCATTTATCGAGGAAGGCTATAGGCTGTAGATCATCACGATAAGACCAAAAGAAGCGGAGCCACGCGGGTGAAACCGCTGAGCGCAGCTAGTAATGATGTAATATGGAAGTACGTAGAAATGTAATCAACACACGAACAAGTCAAACGCATTGCAACTGAACTTGAAATTCCCACACATTAATACCAAAACGTAATTAGACGTTTTAATTAAGCCGCTTATTGCAGTGTTCGGCATCCGAACATGTCTCTTTGTCACAATGATCTAGTGCATATTGATTGAATAGCTTCTGTACAATGCATAATTAATACAACCGTTACTAAACAATTATTTTAGCTCTATAAAAGATATCGATCAGTAATTACAGTCGCGCTTCAAAGCAAGAATTCCCTATAAAAACTACTCTTGAATCCATTAAATTCCATGTAAATAAGAAATAACTAGGCGATGTATGGGCTCGACATAAAATATTCATGTATTTTATAGTCGGTAAGAAAACATTGCCTTCAACATAATATCAGACTTGTCCGACAGAATATTGCTATAATAAATCCTGCGTTAGATACAGGGAGGAGAAAATATAAATAAAACACGGTTGTTTTGACATTTTGCAAAAGCGGGCCCTATTTCAGAGTCACAGCTGTCTCGCGATATTAAAATGTATGCTAACTTGACTCTCTAATGACCCCAAGATTTAAATCTGAAGGCACACTTTTGTTTTATCGCCGGACTTTAAATAAGAAAACTTTCTTTGTTTCATTGTATTGTTCCCAGAACATTTTTGAGCGAAAAATAAAATATCTAAAATATTTTATGATAGATAAAAACAAAAACACATAAACTGGTGACAAAATTTTAACTTTTTAAAGGTATTCCAGTGAGATTTTATGATTTACGTTTTCTTTTAGGAGAAGCGTTTTATATCGGGTATTAAGTTATTTTATGAATTCGCTTCACATTTTCATGTATTATTTTTTAAACACAAGCATTTACGACCTGTTTTGTTATAAAACATAATTGACCATGAACAATTTTATCTTGTTATTAAAAAGAGGATGACAGGACAAAAGTGTGTAATATACAAGCAAAATAACATTTCTGCAGTGGAGTACCGATCGATGGTAGAAACTGTGTTCTTGTCAAGTGTTTTATTGGCCAATACACAATTTTCCAATTCGTGTGTTAGCACTTTCATATATTACGAAGCGAAACTCTGCGTGTTGCGAGTGGGCTACAAATCACGACTATTGTACTGCATTCGCAAACTGTTAAATTTTTGCCGAAACAACGTAAAATGCTGTTTGAGAAACTTTACTTAATATCAGACACCTTGTTATTTCTTCTTCATCTGGTACATTCATTGTATCATAAAATCTACGGTTATAATATCAATAGTGTTTATAGTTTTCACTTCAATACCTTTCACTACAAAATTCTAAACACCATTAAGAATAATAAATAACGATCCACTATTTTCATTTTGATGAATAATCATAGTCGAATCGGGATTCACGCACGACTAGCTGCTAGCTTCGCTAGACTAACTACTCATAGTTCATTACAGGAGTTATTTTATCCCGTCACAAGCTACCCCGTCACCTCTACCTCGAATACGTTTCGACAGACGAACAGCCATTAGTTATATCCATTGATTTCCTCAGTCTGCCGTTCCATTGAAGCCCCCGATTGCAATTCCAGTCCGAACATGAAAAGTCAACTTTTATTTATAGCTACCGTGTAATGAAAACACTCACAATAGCTCCCATTTATATTTCGGATTTCACTCTTCCCGCTGAATAGAATTTATTTGAAAATCCGTAAACATGATGTCAACTGCTCTCGTGAAAGTTTTTTCATTAGCGCAGTTTCATAGTTTCCACGTGATTAAAGTTAATAATGTATGTGTTAGTAATTAATGCTTACAAAGCGCTTGAAGCCCTGTATTTATATTTTAATTTTAAAGCGGTTCTGTACAGGTTTATGATATAGTTATTTCAAGATGAAATAAAGCTGTCTCTTTGAATACAGTTCGCTGAATAGAACTACTGAAAATATAAGTTGTTTATACGTTTGTACACGTTCTAATTTGAGAACTATTTTACATATTTCAGTAGTTTTAACAAATTTCTGTTTATATTTCAATAACCGCAACTGTGGAAAGTTTCTAAACCATATCTAAACATCTAAATTATTTTTTCAAATTTGAAGCATTTTCATTTATGTAGCTTTTTATTATCTCTCCTCAATTTTAATTTATGTCGTTGGTGTAATTAAATTTGTAATTATAATTAAAAAGTGGAAACATAATTGTTAAAAAAAACCTCCGTAAACGAAATGAACATTTAATTTTCAACGCGTTCTTAAGAAAAGCGTTTACAACAAAAGTACACTTGGGAATTACCGGTTTCCGTAAAGTGGAAAGTATGGACAGCGAGTTAGTTGGACGATTTTGAACCTTTGTGCGTTGTGTTAGAGTGCATGGTGTTTTGCTGACACTCGAGTACACTCGCATACAGCGCCTACGGTGTAGAGGGCCCTTGGTGACGGATGTGGTAGTTTTTTCTCTTTACACAATGGACGATTTCCTAGTTCTGCGACTTGCGTTGAAGGTACGTTGAACTTGAACATTCGTTCTGTAAGCTGTATGCAAAGAAGTCTTTATTCATTCATGCTTTTATTCATTTTTTTTTTGAAATTCAGAATGCGAACTTTACTCGTTGAAAGCACTCAGATAAAAGTATATTCTTGGTATATAATGTGACCGTCACATCAAATATTAAATCAAAATAAATCTTGTTTGTATATGGTTTAAATTAGTTAATACTGTAGTCAGTAATGGGGCATATTTATGAAGAACCCTATTTTTATTAAATACAGACATTATGACAAATAAATGATCTATTTACTTAGTATAAACAAATACTTATTAATAATAATGCATCAAAATATTTACAAAATTTATTATATATATTAATTTTTTTTTGTAATTAAAATAAAGTATTTCAACGATATCTGGTTATTTCTACTCTCTAATATGCAACCAATTAACAGGCATAATAAAATACATTTCTCTCATCCTGTCACAGAATATAAAACATGATTAAAATTAAAACAATGAGTTTATTACCGCCGTTTCACGATTCGCTTCGTGCTATGTATATTGTATAATGAATGCTACATACGCTTTTAGACACGAAACACGAAATTATACGTATTATTCTCAAACGAATACACAAATTGTTTCAAAGCTTTTAAAGTGAAAGAACAAAAGCTCTAAAAAGGAATATCTACTTGAAGCAAACTTACCGTTCCGGACGCTCGTTTGAGAATGCGTGCTGTCAGGACTTTTATGGCCTAATATAAAAATCAACACATTTCACACTTTTCGCTCCCTTGTCTTTGTTTTGGTGTAAATTTTAAACTTTCCCGGAACTTTTAGTGCTTTCCTCTGATTTTCTTATTTTTTCACAGCTCTCTGTATTCATAATAGTAAGAGATTCCAAGAATACTCTTGTACAATTATTGTTTCGAATAAAACGAACTTTTTTTAATGCCAGCCTAAAATTTTAAATACTTATTTTATGTATCCAAATACTACAAGTTTATCATAGAGTGAAATTTGAACATGAGAATTTGCGTAAAATTACGTTTTTCTGTATAATAAGTAAATAATTCCCATTGGGTTCTAGTAAGTGCAGTGTAGCAACCACTCCAACTTTATCTCCCATGTGCCATCTTACTAACAGTGTTAGGTTGACCCTTGCGATCGCTTAACGAAGATAGAAGTCAATTTGCAACCTGAATATTAGGTAATAATATGCTCTAAGATAAAATCGAAATTTTCCTATTTTAATATGTCTGATGAAGTTTGCATTTGGGTATTTTAATCTACATATCAGATGCAGCTCTTCAGATAACCTTTTCAGTTTTCATAAATATAACAAGCAAAAACTTTTTTTTAAGATTTTACAGTTTTGAAGATAAAGTTTGCTTTTCTATATTAAAAGGCTTACCTACTCAATACATCTGAAAAACAAAAGACAAGGTTTGTTAACTAACGAACAGAAATAGGTACTGTTCGTTATTGTGGTTATAATAATTATCTTTGTATACAAATGTAACCAATTTTTCATTAAACCGTCACACAACTTTCATGTATACACGTATCCCTGAAAATTAATTGGTCTAATTAATACAAAAACACAACTAACCAACAAATAACGAGTTTGTGTCAGAACACTCGAAACTCAAACATTTTCCTTTTACATTTTGTTTACGCATCACGCCGTGGCGCGATTTACCAGGGACGATTTAAACTTGCCCGTAATTGATTCGGCGTCATCCGGCTTACCTACATAGATACGGATTTGGCAAACCGTAACCCGACATATGTATCCGTCGTCGAGGCAGTTTGCCAATCCTCAGTATATTTCCAATGAAACAAGCAAAATTGTACCCTGTATGAACCCGGAGTGTACGCTTTTATTGCACATTTTTAAAATATATAGTTTACTTACCTTTAAATTGGTTTAGATCGGAGAAGTTTACAGCCGAAGTTTCGCAAGAAATTCAACTATAGTACAATATCTAACATTAATAGGATTTCAGATTTTCAAATTATTATTAGACAAATATTTTACATTGAGGACATAATATTATTTACAACTTTACATGCGGGAGTAAACAATGCAGCCCGACAAGATTTATGTAATCCCTAAAACAAAAGTAAGATAGCACGTAATGAAATGATGCCTTAGATTGTTATTTCACTCCGGTCTCCCCTTGTGATTGTCACGAGTATTAAATAAACGAGAGCTAATTTTGACGAGGATGTGTCTTGAGATAGGAATACTTGAACATTTAATGAACAAAGTCGAACGACGCTTCGTTGATTTGAGTTCACTTTGCATACATATTATATAGGTATATAGGTATAATAATAATTGTTTTTTTTAAGATAATCATACCAATATCTTTATCTACAATAGGACAATCTATTTAGTTTTTTAATAAATCAAAATCAGCATCCAAAAGCAGAAAGTGTAGGTATATTAATGCAATTTTACGCGTGTAGTTAATTTAATACATATTCATTAATTTTTTCGGCTTTAAGTAATTATACCAACATTACATAAATATTATATTCTATTTGTTACTTATCGTATTATTACTAGGTATTTCTCTTCAAAATAAAGGAAAAGTTGATATTCGTGAAATGAATGATTGGAAGGTAAAGATATTATCGTACTTAGTAAGAATCACGTTGCATATTGGTTTAGGGAATATACGTAGTCTAGAATCCAACTCTATCTATTTTTAGGAAGTAATTTTATCTTAAAATTACTCTTTGACAGTATTACATCCAAATTTACAAATATATTTTAATTCCTTAGCTTTTGAATCTGTTCCATAACATTTACTTACCTTGATACAAATAATAAAGTAAAAAATAATCGCTTTAACATGGTTTAAAATATCTACAATGAAAACCAAAAATATAATACCGTTATATTAGGTTATTATTGCAAAAAAAATTCAAATGATAAACAAAAACAATTCTCCAAAAAATTGTAACAAACTAAACATTTTAACCTGAGAAATAATACAGCTTGTTATTTCAATTTCCCTGCCACAGTAGAAACACGTATTTATTTTCAACCTCGTCGAATTTCGTATGCTTTTAAAGAAAATATTGATTGCATGCACTGCATCCGCTTCGATAAACAAAGGCCTATGAAAGGGAACTTCGAAAGGTAAGAAATGTTACGCTAAAAGCTGTTTCCAGCGCTCTTTATCTCGATTCATGCCAATAGTTTCAAATTCTTGTGGCTCAAGACGCTTTTAGGTCACAAAAATGTATTTGGGTTACTAGAATACTTTACTCGTTTAATTATAACTTGGGTTGTTTTCAATTGATACTCTGTGTAAACTTAAAGTAAGCAAAAAATGCTTTGTATTGTGTTAAGAAATAACTATACGTTGTCGGTTGGATTTTAAATAATATTAGAATTCTGTCTACTTAAATTAGAAAAAAAATCGCTTTGATAAAAAAGTTTTATAGATATTGGAATAAAGCATTGAAACTTTAAACATACACGTAAAGAATGTTTACTCAAATATAAAAGCGGTCTACTATAATATTCCGATTTGATATACCTATTTCGATACTAAAAGCAGAGCAATTTTATTAATGCGATATGGACGTGGGTTGTTGTAGCCTCACATCCAGGCATTTCTATTTAGATAGCAGATCAATATCTAGATATATCTAGATAGCTTGTTTATTTTAGCTTTGCCTAACAGCGTTGATATATTACTTTGTTTAGCTTTATGGCTGTATTTCAATGTTGGAAAACGTTCATGATAAAATTATATGTATTAAAATGATTGCGTAACATTTGATTTATTTTACGTGTTACTTCATTGCACGTCTCTTTAGATTTTTTTAATATATTTATGAAAAATATAACGGGATTATGTTTGAATATAATAGCTCATGATTTTAAAACAGAAAGGTTTTATAAATGTTAGACTCTAAGGTTAGACTGGATTAAAATTATAAAAAGAATTAATTAAAAAAAGTAAAAATAGTTTGAAGGTGAACTGACTAGCTACAAAATATATAAAAAAACGTCTCAACTAAATCCTTTGTTTGAACTGTAACAAAGAAACACGGCATTAAATTTAAATCCTAGTATTGTTTGCTAGAAAAGACAGGTCACTTTGAATTAATAAGCTCGCTAGTTGTAATTAATGACCGGGTCTCGGCCTGTCATGTCGTTCCGTCGGAAGCTATGAACATGCGAGGGTATTTCCAAGAAAAACGGTTGAATACACAACACTTATTTATTACACTTCCTAAACCTTATGATATTATGTTGAACGTTCTAGTAGGCATTCTACTTGAACAGTCACCAAAAATATCATATTGCTGATTGTAATAGAGATAATAACATCGTCTGCTAGCGGACCCCGATTTTACAAAAAGTGTGTTTTAGTACCTAATACCGTTTTGTAATTGACACGCAATTGTTTATAGTTGGGTAACTTAGATGTTTAATTTTTATACAATGTAGGTAAATTTTGGAAGCCGGCCAGTGCCTATACATGACGTGTATTCATGACGATTTTGGTAAAAAAAAATCAAGAGCAATCATTGTAATAACCAATATAATGATCGAAAATAAATTTATAAGCATAGAATCGAGTTATCATTTAGAATTTAGATTTTACCTGTATAATAATAAATTAGGTATACCCAGTAGGTACTCATGTCTAAAGAAAACCTTCAAAAATAACTTATAAGGCTTTAACTGACATAATTATTTGAACATTCCTTTGAACTGTGCAGAAGTAAATTTGTTCCTAGAAATGATTATACAAAATATATAAATAAATGTAAATGATGTCGAGAATATTGTATTTTGTGGGGGCGATATCATGAAAAATATTTTCCATATCTTCAGCATTCAGATTTTATGCTTTATTATGAACTATGTTTGCGCCCGCGGCTTCGACCGCGCAGTCCAAGAAAAACCCGCATAGTTCCCGTTCCTGTGGGTTATCCGGGATTGCGTCATTCTCTCAGGTTAAAAAGTAGCCTATGTCCTTTCTCTGCTATCAAAATATCTCCATACCAAATTTCATAAAAATTGGTTCAGTAGTTTAGGCGTGATTCAGTAACAGACAGACAGAGTTACTTTCGCATTTATAAGACTGACTGCTCTTAGGATGTAGGGCGTATATTGTGTAATAATTTATCTGTAAAGTGTTTTATTACTTAGATTTTTTCATTTTTTTATGTGAAACTTAAAATAAAAATAAAATTATAATGATTTTCTTATATCTAATATGAAAGTGTTTATAATTTTCATGAATAATATATATTGAAAAATGATTTAAAAATATCAAACCAAGTTACAGAAAGTAAGAGTTAATGCTAGTCATTTAACAACGCAATAAAAAATGTAAACTAAAAATTAAATTTATAATGAGAATACACGTTCATTTTATTGCAATGAACTGGCTATTAACTTGATTTTACACAAAATAGACGTTTATTCAATCATAATTAATTTATAGGTCGAAACGGGCAAAAGCCCCAAATGTTAAACACACAGTTATTGTCGCAGATATAATTTAATAAACAAATGAATGCTCAAAATTTGTGATATTATTTTAGAAATAAACACGCATATTTCACCATTCCAAATATTGTAATGCTTTGTATATTGAGTGTGGGTGTATAAGGATCATACTTACTTTATATTTAGAATAAAAAAATATTTTGTGACTTGAGATTATTGTGATGTTTGGCAAGTAATAATGTAATGGACTTGTACCAAAAATGATACATTATTCTGTATCAAATATGATAATAATTTCACATCAGCTTTTCAATCTTCTAGCTTTTTTTTTGAAGATTTAGAATATAGCGCAGGTTAAACTGGTATAAAAAATTAATATGTATAATATGGTATAAAAAATAATATTGTGGTATAAAAAATAATATGTATACTAAATAATTTCTAAAATTTGTCGGGCTCTTTTGGGTTAAATCATTACAGAAAAAGTTACTTGCCTTTCTTTTTATAATCTTAGTTTATGTAGACGATAATAGATTGAAGTTACGTTTTCCTAGTGGAGCATTATACCAACATTTACTCGGGCATTATCATCGTCACTGATCGGTAGCTACACCACACAAATAACTTTTTCTTGGGCATCACCGGGAACACAACTCTGGATCTGGACGTCTTGATTCTACTCTCAAGTGTTAACCAATTTATATCAAGAAGATACTAGATATGAGTACATTTTAATATTATATTATAATCACATTTTGAAGTTAAATATATGTAACAATAACTTTAATAAAATAAGAAAATATCAAATTTTTAAGTAAAGTAAATACCAACAAAAAGCTGAAATAAAAAAGGAAAACTTTAAAGGAACAATGAATAACTCGACGGCATAAATCCTTGTTGGGAACTTGTAATTAATATTTAATCCTTTATCCTTAATTTGCGGCTTTACACAATAAATTAATTTTACGGCTGCCTGGATTTAGCTTGTTAAATTTTAATCTGTCTTATTATCAATTAATGCTTTATGGTGAAGATACAAGATTAAATTTTGTATAATATCGCTGATTCAAATAAAACTTATTTCTAACAACTTTTATACGAATAAGACAATTTTGTTAGCTCGTTAGTAACAAGTGATCATTATTATCATAACTGCGTTAAAAACAACCGACTTCAAACTTGCACTTGCAAAATTCACAAATACCTACAGACAAAAATGCTCATAAAATAAAAACTACTGGGCCTATCCGAATAAAATTTTTATGGGACCAATTCGACACTATCCCGCATCGAACAAAAAAAGAATCACGTAAATCGGTTCAGAAACCTCGGAGTAATCGGTGTACATACATAAAAAAAAAAAACATACCGGCCGAATTGATAACCTCCTCCTTTTTTTTGAAGTCGGTTAATAACAGGAATTATCCGAATATAGAATAGAAAAAAAGTATTTGTCTGTGATATGTTTAAAAAACGGAATGAATGTTTTAATTCTAGAAAAGCAGTAAGGCTTTTTGTAAAAACTTGCTCGCGTGTTTTGCTAATATGGCGTGATTAACATCAAGTCTATGAATAACAAACATACAATCACTAATCAGTGCACCTTTTGACTCAACTATTCCACAATATTTACTTAATTGACTGTTTTGTTGGTGAATAAAAATGATTTATTAATTAATATCGCGTTAGGTGTTAAATGCATTACGTTTCTTTTATCCTACCTACTAATATTATAAATGCGAAAGTTTGTGATGAGTGTGTGTGTGTGTGTGTTTGTTGCTCTTTCACGCGAATTCTACTGAATCAATTACAATGAAATTTAACACACATATAGAGGGTAACTTGGATTAATATATAGGATAGGTTTTATCCCGGAAATTCCATGGGAACTATGCGGGCGAAGCCGCGGGCTCAAATCTAGTTGTATCATAATGACAATTATTTACACTAGTTGTTGTACAATTAATTAGTAAGTAATCATCTAAGCGCCATATTTATTTTACGAATCTTCATTCATATATGCATATTAAAAGCAAAACCGAAACGCTCAAATAAAAATTTCGGTATGAGAGTTTATCTGTTCGGAGTATAATAACTAAACAATAAAATAACGAACATTGGAAGTCAAATAAAAGGCATTGAAGGAAAACAAACTGTGCGCTAACATTGCCAGTATTTCGAAATAAAAAAGCCGTATTTCTGCTTGTCCTGTATGCAATACATTGCAATGTTCTATTTTTTAGAATCAAAGCATCGTTAACCCCGAGTAGAACAAGATTTATGCTCTTGTATTTGACGAGGCAATTATCAAGGGGTCTATTAAGAGGGCTTATTCAATTTAACGCAAGTCAAAATCTCCGCGATCTATTACGATAGATCGCGGCTTGCGCTATCCTTTTACTATGAACAGCATAAGTCCACAGGAGAGCGCCGAGCAACATGTCCTCTCTCTGGAAAGGCTCGCTGCCGACTGATTTTAATCGGGTCGCGCGCAGTGTTTTATAGTACTTTAAAAAAAATTGTAGAAAAATAATAGAGGTACCTTAGTTCATTTTTTAAATTTTATCTTATAAGTAAGACGTTCTTTTATTGCAATATGTAAAAATTATATTAAACTAAGTCAAATATCTTGGTGAAAATAATCATTTTGTCGACTATAATTTCTAAAAAAATTCACATTGTTCGGATTTTAATTTCGTAAGTTAGGAGTCCAAAAGAAAAAAATCTTTTAACTAACTATTTTAATAAGGATTTTTGCAGTTAGTTAAAAAAAAATGTGTGTTAGATCTGTCAGCGATTTCAGATATTTTTAGCTTCGAAATTGACACTAAAAGCGAAATCAAGTAATCATCGGCTCAGTTATCTTGATGGTATTCACAAATACTGTATTAATTGAAAAAAACTCTTAACTAACTATATAGACAATAAAATTTCCTAAAATTATTAGTAATTCATATGTTTGTAAGATAAGTGGTTGATGGACAATCTGGTTTGAAAAATCACATATTTGAGCCAAACAGCGCACGGACCGCGTACACGGCCTTAAGGCGATAACACCTACGATGTGTATGGAGAAAAAAATGGTTCGGGATAATTAAAGTTTGCCGGCTTCGAGAGTGCATTCACATCGCTTGCATTAATAATGATTAATTGTTGTGACGGACGTTGTTTGGTTACAAAAGAATGAATGTAAATATGTAGTGCATTCGATACAAATTACAATGTGCCTTTTGATTTTTAAATAAATATTTGTTGTAGATAATCAAAATAGTAATGATATACAATAAGACATGTTCACGTATTATATTCAACACCTTTAATAAAATAAATATTAACATAAACCTAAAATAATATAACTAATTTAAATTCAACCACATATACATTACACAACACATATAGAAGAAAATTTCCTCAAAATACATTATTAATGACGCCTTATAACCCGCAAGTTCATTAGCCCGCCATTCATAAAAGAATTCAATTTTCGGGCAACAGTTAACATACGTTAATACATACGTATTGTTTCATTTTAAACGTGATTACATTCAACCGACTGAATATGTGAGTGGGCTTGAACAATTCAGGGGCGAACTATTCTGTTTGCAAATTATTTCACTTGGGTACCTACGTAGTAGCTGATTCAATTTACATGGAGCGTGCTATTGCACTTAAGGTGACATCGCCTCATCGATGTAAACGCGTGGGTGTTCTTGTATGGGAATTTATAATCAGATTAAAATATGCAAATGCATCTAAAGAACCAAACCGCTTAGATGCTTATTTGTACTGACGCGGACAAAAGTGTGACGTATGAAAACTACATTGCAGTTTTTGAGTCTAATTCAAATTTGAATTCAAAGTTCTTTATTTGGAACATAAAATAAATAAATGCTTTTATAAGAAGTCTAATTAATTGATCTAAGAATTGAATAAATAAATGTTCTACATTTCAATTAAGTAATCGAGTACAGACAAAAATGCTCATAAAACAAAAACTACTGGGCCTATCCTAATAAAATTTTTATGGGACCAATTCGACACCATCCCGGATCGAACAAAGAATCAAAAAGAATCAAGTAAATCGGAGTAATCGGTGTGATTGTGGTTGTTGTTTGGGACTTCGTTTGCTGTTTGCGGTGTTTGTGACAAGGAGCCAGCGTGTGCATTATGAGCGTGTGGAGTAGCATTATGAACGTTCGCCAAGCATGTGGATGGCTGTTTGTGTTGGGTGATTGTGGTTGGTGTTTGGGACTTCGTTTGCGGTGTTTGTGACAAACAGCCAGCGTGAATGTGAATGTGAATGAGGATGTGGATGTGAATGCGAATGCGAATGCGAATGCGAATGCGAGTGCGAATGCGAATGCGAGTGCGAATGCGAATGAGAATGCGAATGCGAATGCGAGTGCGAGTGCGAGTGCGCGTGCGAATACGAATGCGAGTGCGAGTGCGAATGCGAATGCGAGTGCGAGTGCGAATGCGAATGCGAGTGCGAATGCGAATGCGAGTGCGAGTGCGAATGCGAATGCGAATGCGAGTGCGAGTACGAGTGCGAGTGCGAATTCGAATGCGAGTGCGAGTGCGAGTGCGAGTGCGAGTGCGAGTGCGAGTGCGAGTGCGAATGCGAGTGCGAGTGCGAGTGCGAGTGCGAGTGCGAGTGCGAGTGCGAGTGCGAATGCGAATGCGAGTGCGAATGCGAATGAGAATGCGAATGCGAATGCGAGTGCGAGTGCGCGTGCGAATGCGAATGCGAGTGCGAGTGCGAATGCGAGTGCGAGTGCGAGTGCGAGTGCGAGTGCGCGTGCGAATGCGAATGCGAGTGCGAGTGCGAATGCGAATGCGAGTGCGAGTGCGAATGCGAGTGCGAGTGCGAGTGCGAGTGCGAGTGCGAGTGCGAGTGCGAGTGCGAGTGCGAGTGCGAGTGCGAGTGCGAGTGCGAATTCGAATGCGAGTGTGAGTGCGAGTGCGAGTGCGAGTGCGAGTGCGAGTGCGAGTGCGAGTGCGAATGCGAATGCGAGTGCGTATGTGAATGAGAATGCGAATGCGAATGCGAGTGCGAGTGCGAGTGCGCGTGCGAATGCGAATGCGAGTGCGAGTGCGAATGCGAATGCGAGTGCGAGTGCGAATGCGAATGCGAGTGCGAGTGCGAGTGCGAGTGCGAGTGCGAATGCGAATGCGAGTGCGAGTGCGAGTTCGAGTGCGAGTGCGAGTGCGAGTGCGAGTGCGAGTGCGAGTGCGAGTGCGAGTGCGAATTCGAATGCGAGTGCGAGTGCGAGTGCGAGTGCGAGTGCGAGTGCGAGTGCGAATGCGAATGCGAGTGCGAGTGCGAGTGCGAGTGCGAGTGCGAGTGCGAGTGCGAGTGCGAGTGCGAGTGCGAGTGCGAGTGCGAATGCGAATGCGAGTGCGAGTGCGAGTGCGAATGCGAATGCAAATGCGAATGCGAATGTGTAAATGTTTAACAAAAAAAGAATCACGTAAGTCGGTTAAGAAACATACATAAAAAAATATACCAGCCGAATTGATAACCTCCTCCTTTTTTTAAGTCGGTTAATGGCATGGGCATGGGCATGGACATGGGCGTGGGCGTGGGCGTGGGCGTGGGCATGGGCATGGTCATGAGCATGAACATGAACATTAAAATTGAAATAATTTAGCAAATACGAGATGGACCTAATGCTAGGCTTAGTCATTTCCACCGCGTAAACCGTAACACATAGATTTCATGTAGACCTTATGTTTTGGGCAACAAGCTTGCCAGCATTATGTATAATCTGCAATTTTAGTGGAACATTGTTAAAATCATTCCATGCATATTATTATTCTAAGCTCATGCATGACAGTTCCATCAATGCTTCATTGTCGAAATCTCTATTAAGCGTTAAATTGTACCATTTTCAAACGTTTCATGATGCTCGGCAGCTTAATTTAATTCTGTAAACCTATATAGAATATTCATCGTTATAATTACGTTTTTGTTCGCAGAATTATTGCGTGTCTGAATTTAGTGATATAATATAAATTTTATTATAGTAGAAATTATTGTGTTTACATTTTGTAGAAGCTTACGTGATTGTTACATAAATTAAATAATATAAGCTCGTCTGCTTCACATTTGATTTTGCTTTTCTACCAAGCTTGGCTTTTCTTCTATTGAAGGATTTGAAGGATAAATCAAATATTAAAAGTTAACATTTTTTCATGTACCATTTTTTTATGTATTTTAGGTAATGGAGGGCAGAGACTGGTCATTAAAGTTGAATTATTACATTTATCTTCAATATAGGATAAAATTAAGAAAATGCATCCTTGGAAATAATTTGTACATTTTTAAGTAAGCACTTTCAAACTCAAACTCAAACTCAAACATTTATTTATTCAAATATACTTCTTTATTTTTATACCTAATACATATTCATGAGTAAAACTGAAATTAAGATTCACTGGTATTACAAGGAGAAGTATTATTTATTCACATAAATAAAGTATATTATATCCATTTATTTTACTGGTTTCAAATAAAAGGCTGTTAACATTCATTAAATGTAACTCTGCGAGATATTCTACATACGAAAACGATCCCTAATGGCCTTGTATGAGATCATTAGGAAGATTTATTATGTTCCTGTGGAATATCGGTTAAATAATACGTGTAACCGTATGAAATATTGTAATTATGACTGCCTATCAGTCTTAATAACTCAGAATAACTTGATATATCTTACAATATTTGATGGGAAGAATTTTTTTTGTGGTAGCAAAAAGTCGTTAAACACAGCAATTCCTTAATTCAATTCTCCTATCATATTATTAGTGTTAATGGGTAGTGGTGACCACTTATCACCATTAAAAATAATATTATACCAATGTGAGATTCATTACGTATGTCAATAATCATAAAATCGTTAAACTACTTTCCTGTCAAAAGCTACGTAATAATAATGACGTCATTACAATCGATTCCAATAGTTACTCGCATTCATCATACAGGATGATATTACCATCAACAGTAGCTAACTAATGTATTTAGAAGAGATTCATGAGCACGTAGATAAATTCAATTAGATAGCTGAAGCCGATCAGAACATTACTATAGAATTCAATTTAGAATCAATTACCTGACGTTATTACTGCATGAATTCCGACTATAACTCTCCCGGTTTTATAGACTTAAAAGTTTAGTTCTAACTTCGTGAGAAATTGTCTCAGGATGGTCTCTGTCTTATGAACCAAAGTTTATTATTAGAATAGTTAATTCGTTCTCTAAAAGTCTTATTTGAATTTTATATCGAGCTCTCTTCTTAAATGAATTATTAAGTAATTTTTAATGTAATTAGTTTTCATGTTTAAACGAAAGATTAAAAAACGTTTCAAGAAACCTGTTCTAAAGAAATAATCATTTTATAAAGTCATCTTTTTACTTTATATAAACCGTTTCAAAAAGCCATTCCGCCAGTCAGCTAGTACCTACGTATACCTACCTAGCACTTGAAGTTAATAATGTTTTTTTTTGTAAACATAACATTTTTTAATCCTGTCTATTCTGGTTCTTATTCTAAGAAAATTATACGAAAAATATGCTAATTTCATTCTAGTTTAATAATATAAAGCAGAGATAATTTATGATTCTCGCAAAAAATTCAGAGTCTAATTTACATCTGTCTTTTAATTTTTTAATATTAAATTACATCACACTGAAAGTAAGATTCAATTATGTTTTTAGTCCTCATTATCTCTTCCTCTCTAAAATATATGGGACTTTTCGCCAAACCGACTTTTACTTGTAATCATTATTATTGAGTTAGGCTTAACAAATCTCTGAGTACACACGTAGAATTTGAATAAAGTTGATTGAGATATTATGCCTTATTAGGTAATCAGATAACGAGAGAACGTATCTAAATGCGAGATTTGGTTCTTAAAAATGCGAAATCTCAACGATGTGCACAAGTGAAATGTTTTGAATGAATGAATGAATGAATGAATGAATGAATGAAAACGCTTTATTGTACACCATTACAAACAGGAAAAGACATACATGTACAGAAGAGAGACAAATGTTTTTATTTTGACCACAAAACGTAGATCGTAATGCTTTCATGAGACGTCTTGAAAGCACGTCTAAAAATCAATTTTAATCTAGGGGCACGGTAGTGCCCCCGCCAAGACGAGCCAAGCGAACAAGCGAAGCGCACGGGCACTACCTACCTTTTCTCGAAGCGCTTCGACGTTTTTTTGAACCCTCATAACTTGGGTTTGGATTATGCTAGATCAACAAAATTTTCGGGATTTATTGTCAATAGCGAACTTATTGAAAATATTAAGTTTTAATTACATTAGCTTTTATACTTCAGATTTTATTTATATCTAAAAAACGCTTATTTCGTCACTGACTCACTGATGATCATCAAAATTCTTAAGGTATTTCCTAATGTCCTAGAAAGCTGAAATTTTCTATGTAAGCTAGTATTAGCACACAAACAAGAAAAAAATTATAAAACTTGTAACTTTCATCCCCCAACCCCTTAAACTGGGGGATGGGAGTTTGTATGAGACCTGTAATTTTAAATTAAATTTTGATAACGCTAGAGGTCTAATCTAATAATCTTAAACTTAGTTTTTCACCTTACGCCGATGTGAATGTAGCGAAATGGCCAAGCCACATATTTTGACTAAGGTGTAGAGTTTGGGAAGTTAGGCCTTGTAGAGTTAGGGCGTGTAGTGCTAGAATCTTGGCTCTACATGAGATCTGATAACTTTTTGACACTGCGAGTCTGGCAACATTTTACATGAAAATGTTTTTGGTGGGATAAATACTAATGAAATTGATTTCACGCTATAATAGAGCTAGGAGCTAGACTTTAACAAATATAAAGTAACATTCGTTGGACAATAATAATTAATTATACTAAAAATTATAATCAGAGTAGAGATAGGTACCTACTTACTGGATTAAATACATAACAAATATTTTTACCAAATTCATTAGTCTATCGTTCTACTAAAGCTATAGCCCATACAAAACTAATTGTTTCAATTAATTGCATATGTTTTGCAAACATGGCCAACCGATCAAAATAATTCGTGTAACCTTGTACAAAACAAATATTTCTGCATTGAACTGACATCTATAATAGAGCATTCGTCATATCGACTCATATCAAACGGAGTCACGAGTCAAGCTCAAGGCCTCAAACTTAAACCTGTCAAGCGCATGACCGCACTCATTATTAGAAAACAACGATATAAAATAACATTTAAAATATATTTTGGAAGATACAAGACATACTAAAACTTCCCATTAATTAAACTTGCTTTTACCAAATATTTCCATGAAACAAATGCGTAGTGTAGGTAATTTTATTACTTAATATCGAGACTTGTTTTTCTCTTCATTATTGATATTTGTTACATAATTTATACCAGCTTCCCGCGGCTTCGTCCGTGTAGCGACTACATTACACTTTGTAGAAAAAGTAGCAAATTACATACCAAACCTTCGCATTTGCGAAGGCATTTGCGAAGGCATTTGCGATAGCATTTGCGATGGCATTTGCGAAGGCATTTGCGAAGGCATTTGCGAAGGCATTTGCGATAGCATTTGCGATGGAATTTGCGAAGGCATTTGCGAAGGCATTTGCGAAGGCATTTGCGATAGCATTTGCGATGGAATTTGCGAAGGCATTTGCGAAGGCATTTGCGAAGGCATTTGCGAAGGCATTTGCGAAGGCATTTGCGAAGGCATTTGCGAAGGCATTTGCGAAGGCATTTGCGAAGGCATTTGCGATAGCATTTGCGAAGGCATTTGCGAAGGCATTTGCGATGGCATTTGCGAAGGCATTTGCGAAGGCATTTGCGAAGGCATTTGCGAAGGCATTTGCGAAGGCATTTGCGAAGGCATTTGCGAAGGCATTTGCGATGGCATTTGCGAAGGCATTTGCGAAGGCATTTGCGAAGGCATTTGCGATGGCATTTGCGATGGCATTTGCGAAGGCATTTGCGAAGGCATTTGCGAAGGCATTTGCGATGGCATTTGCGAAGGCATTTGCGAAGGCATTTGCGAAGGCATTTGCGAAGGCATTTGCGAAGGCATTTGCGAAGGCATTTGCCATGGCATTTGCGATGGCATTTGCGATGGCATTTGTATGGGCACTTGCGATGGCAATAGGCGTAGAAAAGTCTTACGCTGATATTTCGGAAACTATCCACTTTAGGGCAAAACTTACTGAGATTTTTTAGAAAGTAAAATTTCGCATCTTCTTTACCTTTCCTTTCTTTTCTTTTTACACTCTCTTTATTCTGTCTTTTTGAATTTTTTTTTTCTAGTGCCCATATTTTTTTGAGTTGTAAGACGTGTATTGTGTAACGTAAAACAAAAGTGAAATTGGATAAGATAATGGGTAACTAACATTATAGATGTTAGTTACCCCACTATTTTTCTTACAATTCATGTAACTGTGTGTAATTCGTTATTCGAATTATTTTTATTCAAAACACCTCACACCTACCACACCACGAAATAGATCCAAAAATTTGTCCCTACGTAGGCGGTCCCAAAATTACCCGACCTGACTTACGTACTGGCAGTTTTATTCGATTAAATACTCTTTTTAAAAAGTCTGATCCATGCAGATTTTAAATTTGGAATTCGAACACGCTAGGTCATTTGTCATTAGTTTTGTAGTCCTTGAAAGTGAACGCTGTCAGAGAATTTTATATTATGGAAAAAATTGGTCTACGATACGTCATTCAATACTTTCATTTGAAAGGCCTCAGCCCAACTAACATAAAAGAAGAGTTAGATTCTACATTGGGGGAGTCTTCTCCTTCATTTACAACGGTAAAATATTGGGTGGCCGAGTTCAAACGTGGCCGAACGAACTGCCAAGATGAACCTCGCAGTGGGCGACCAAATGAGGAGACTTCGCCAGAAATGGTGAAAAAATCCACAAAATTGTATTGGATGATCGTGGACTAAAAGTGCGCGAGCTAGCAGATATGGTAGGCATTTCAAAAAGTGCAGTACATCGTATCTTAACTGAAAACTTGGACACGAGGAAGCTGTGCGCAAGGTGGGTGCCGCGATTACTCACCCTAGAGCAAAAACAGCGTCGTGAGGATGTTTCAGTCGAGTGTTTGGCAA
Organism: Colias croceus; assembly: GCF_905220415.1. Lineage (NCBI taxonomy): Eukaryota > Metazoa > Arthropoda > Insecta > Lepidoptera > Pieridae > Colias > Colias croceus. Next base: position 3,952,009 of record NC_059541.1, on the reverse strand, counting down.
AATTTCGAAGCAATAGTGCAAAGTTTTTGCGTCGATTTATTACCATGGATGAAACGTGGGTTCATTATGTCACACCGGAGATGAAAGAACAGTCAAAGCAATCGACTGCAAGGGGA